>NW_020674065.1:0-423 GCF_002925995.2 Terrapene triunguis | reverse complement strand
CGTTTTTTTTTTTGCCTGGGGCAGCAAAAAAGCCGGCCCTGCCCCCACCACAACCTATCCTAGGCTATGTCTTCACTACCCGCCGATCCGGCGGGTAGCAATCGGTTTATCGGGGATCGACTTACCGCGTCTCGTGAGGACGCGGTAAAATCGATCCCTGATGGCTCTACCGTCGACTCCGGAAATCCACCTCGACAAGAGGCGGTAGCGGAGTCGGCGGCAGCGTGGCAGCGGTCGACTTTCCCGCGTCCTCACCGCCAGGTAAGCCGACCTAAAATACGCAACTTCAGCTACGGTATTCACGTAGCTGAAGTTGCGTATCTTAGGTCGGAAGTCCGCTGTAGCGTAGACCTAGCCCTAGTGCTGGACCCACCCCCAACACGACAGGGCCCATCCTCAGCTGGACCCACCCCCACCAAGACC
>NW_020674064.1:359-1060 GCF_002925995.2 Terrapene triunguis | reverse complement strand
CCCATTCCCATCCCTGTCTATCCCCATCCACACCCCTCAATCTTTTCATCTCCATCCACATCCCTCAATCTATCCATCCATCCCCATCCCTCTGTCTGTCCCCACCCACCACCTCAATCTATCCATCCATCCCCATCCCTCTGTCTATCCCCCACTCAATCTATCCATCCATCCCCATCCACACCTCTCTATCTAACCCCATCCACACCCCTCAATCCATCCCCATCCACACCCCTCAATCTATCATCCACCCCCATCCCTCTGTCTATCCCCACCCACACCCCTCTATCTAACCCCATTCCCATCCCTGTCTATCCCCATCCACACCCCTCAATCTATCCATCCCCATCCCTTTGTCTGTCCCCACCCACCGCCTCAATCTATCCATCCATCCATCCCCATCCCTCTGTCTGTCCCAACCCCCCGCCTCAATCTATCCATCCATCCCCATCCCTCTGTCTATCCCCCCCCAATCTATCCGTCCATCCCCATCCACACCCCTCTATCTAACCCCATCCACACCCCTCAATCTATCCCAATCCCATCCACACCCCTCAATCCATCCCCATCCACATCCCTCAATCTATCGTCCATCCCCATCCCTCTGTCTATCCCCACCCCCCCCCTCAATCTATCCGTCCATCCCCATCCACACCCCTCAATCCATCCCCATCCACCCCCCTCAATCTATCCATCCATCC
>NW_020674064.1:0-259 GCF_002925995.2 Terrapene triunguis | reverse complement strand
CTGTCCCCACCCACCACCTCAATCTATCCATCCATCCCCATCCCTCTGTCTATCCCCCCCCCAATCTATCCGTCCATCCCCATCCACACCCCTCTATCTAACCCCATCCACACCCCTCAATCTATCCCAATCCCATCCACACCCCTCAATCCATCCCCATCCACATCCCTCAATCTATCGTCCATCCCCATCCCTCTGTCTATCCCCACCCACCCCCTCAATCTATCCGTCCATCCCCATCCACACCCCTCAATCCATC
>NW_020674063.1:825-1092 GCF_002925995.2 Terrapene triunguis | reverse complement strand
TCAGATTTTACCATTCCAATTATTGTCCTGGGGATTTGAAATCCCCATGCTTATAATTACTTACTCTTTTCCTTCCACTATGCCCTCAAAGTTTCCAACCTGTTTTCCAATCTCTCTGTCTGTTGCCTGCCCGCTTGGGCCCGATCCTGCTTTTCTTGCTGAACCGTCCCTTCCATGGGCACCGGCTTTTTTCACTACCAATTTAGCTAGGAGGGTGGGTTTCTCAACTAGCCCCCACCCTTCCTGGTCTCTTCCCTTAAACATTCT
>NW_020674063.1:0-725 GCF_002925995.2 Terrapene triunguis | reverse complement strand
GGGGGGGGGGTACTCTCTAAAGCCTGTGGGGGTGAAGGAGCCGAAGGGGACACCGATTCTGGCATTACAACAGTGGGAGGGTTCTGGGGTTTAGCAGCCGTTACTACCGAGCCTGTCGGAGTTAAATGGCACTTGAGCAAAATATCAGTCCTATTTCTTAACACCATAAACGTATACGTTAACATACATTCCAAGGGTGTCCCAGCATATGCGCTTTGTCCGGACCCCATTATGCTCGTGTCTAATTAAACCTGGTCACGGGTTCGACCGACCCCCCTTGCGATCAAGATATCCTGGTCACGGGGTTTCCCCTCGCAGGAGTCTCGGTGCGGCTAGAGTCGGTTTAAGTCCTAGACCTGGTTATCACAATTTTGGCTTCCAGCATATCATTAGTATGAAAAAGAACAATATTCCTGCCAAGAATAAAAGCAAGCCCTGGGGCTTTTCTACGTCCCAGTAATTGTCCAATACAGCCCACAGACTAGGAAAGTTAGTGAAATTATTCATTAAACGTTGCCTGCTTTGTTATCATAACCACAAAACATTTGTCCATCTACAATACTTTCCCACACAGGGATTACCCAAAGGGCCCAATTTACACTGCGGGGGCGTTATCCCTCAAACCCAAGAGGTAAACGCACTTACCGCCCGGAGTGGCCGCGTCCGGCTGTTGGACCTTCCCCTTCTTCTGGTACCGTCTTATCTCCGTGTCGTTAGGAGTTCTC
>NW_020674062.1:264-2160 GCF_002925995.2 Terrapene triunguis | reverse complement strand
CTTAGACTCCCCCAGAATTCTGTGTGCTGGGCCAGGAGGTGGCAGGATGGTTTCCCTGGTGCCTGGAGGGGCGAGTGATGGAGCCCGTTTGACTTACTTGGAGATGGGGGATGGGAGAGAGCGCACAGCCCCACTCAGACAGCTGGGGGCAACCTCCCACTCCCTTCTAGGGTTCAGACCTACAGCAGGGATCCCCTGGGGCTAGGGTAACAGACTCTGCCTGTGTGGGATTAGCGGGAGGGGTTCTCATCCCCCCACTGGGTCTCTCCTCCATTCCTTACATCCCTTGCTGTTACAGGTGAACACACAGAGGCTGAGTACAGCGCCCCCTGCGGCTCAGGTAGGTGTGATGCACCCACACACAACTCCAGTGCCCACAACTTTATGGGTGGGGGGAGTCCATGGGCCGGAGAGGTCTGTGTGTGTTGTAGACGGCAAAGGAGGGGGAGATGGGAGCATGGAACCCACCAGGACCATGTGTGTGGGGAGAGAGACATCTGTGGGGAAGGGTCTCTGTGGGGCACAAGGGAATCTGTCTTGAGGGTGGGGGGTGACTCTGAGGTTGGGAGAGTTCTGGGGGGCCATGTCCACAGGTGTCTGCTGGGTGTGGGGGGGTGATTTTGATCCTGTCTCAAGGGATGTTTGTGTTTGTTTAAAGCCCCTGATGCCGACACGATGGAAAATTCCCACTGAAGTCCCTGCCCCTGCTGGGCAGCCCCCTCCCCTCCCGAGAGCGCCGTGCCGGCAGCCAGACACCCCAGGATCTGGGGGGCACGGACAGGCCTCGTCTCAGCTGCGGCTTCCGGGACCCTCTGCCCTACCCCCTGGCCCTGGGCTGGAAGGAGGCTGCAGCCCCGTGGTCGAGACACGGACTCTTAGCGCCTTCTTCGGCCAACGCCTCCCCGCTCACTCTGGAAACATCCCACCTGCTCCTGTGACAAGTCACCACAGAAATGAGGGGGACGGCGGGAGATTAGCGCAAAAACGAACGGACACTTTGGGCAGGGTCTGTTCCCCCGCTGCCCCTGCAGACAGCTCCCCCCCCTGCAGACAGCTCCCCCCCCTGCAGACAGCTCCCCCCGCTGAGTCAGTGTCAGGGACCAGCCCACCTAGGACCAGCTGCTGGCCTGTTCCCTAACTGCACTGCTAGCCCAGATTGGAACGGACAGAGCACCCACGGCCCCTGCCTGGCTCACCGCCTAGAGCCTGGTCACATCCATTGTGTCAGCACCTGGTGACCGCCCCCTCCTTTGCCCCCCCTGCAGTAGCTTTTGCAACCCTTTTCCTTTCACCCATGCAGCGAGTTAGTAGTTCTCAGCCTCAGCGAGGAGGATCCAGGAGAGAGTAAGGCCAGAATTTCCAGGCCAACATCCCAACACGGGGCCGGATTTCTCAGCGGTCAGCATGCCAGGTGCAGGTTGGGTGCTGAGCTCTTTAGCAAACCTGTCCCCCAGCCAGGGAAGGAAGGCAAGGGGGTGGAGTCCAGGAGTTTGGAGGCAAAGGGGATGTAAGGTCCTGGCTTGTCCCCAGCCCATGGAGGAGCCGCTGCCACGCCCAGCATCTTTTTTCAGGACATTTTATTTCCCAAACATGAGCAAAACCAACAAAACAAATCCTCAGCCCGCGCTCAGGGATTTCCTCCTTTGCCTCTCAGTCCTTCCTGCTTCAGGGCCTTTGGCAGGATTCTTCTGTGCTCCTCTGACAGAGCATCACCTCCCAGGGCGTTTCCCCCAGCACGTTCCCACTGCCTCCTGCTCCATGAGCATCCCCTGTCCTTGCTGCCAGCCTGGCTGTCCATAGCCGCAGGTGCTGCCCCACTCTTTTGATTGGCCACACTGGGAGCCCCTGTTCTAGCAAGGGGAGCTGGACCGGCTTCATTTGAAGAGCCAGCTACCC
>NW_020674062.1:0-254 GCF_002925995.2 Terrapene triunguis | reverse complement strand
CGGGGGCTGGGGGGGTGCAGGGGTTAGGGTGGGCAGGGGGCTGGGGTCATGGGGGTGCTCACGCAGGGGGATGGAGGGGGTATGCTCCAATTCCAGCCCCTTCCCCAAGGCCTCACCCCGCCTCGTCTTCTCCTCCTCCCCGGAGTGGTGTGCTGCGGCTCGCTCCTCCTTGCCCCCCTCCTCCTGCAAGGCTGATCCAACTGACCAGCGGGAGGGGAGGGGGGGCGGGAACGTAGCACGCTGGGGAAAGAGGC
>NW_020674061.1:515-1289 GCF_002925995.2 Terrapene triunguis | reverse complement strand
AAATTTTCCTGCCGCCTCCCGGGGCTTGACCTGTTGTCCCGGTGGGGACTCGGAAAATTTTACAGCCGCTTCCCGGGGCTTGACCTGGTGGCCGAGTGGGGACTTGGAAAATTTTACAGCCGCTTCCCGGGGGTTGACCGGTTGTCCTGAAGGCCCCCCACCCCCACCCGGGCTCCTGCTCCCCTCTCCCCAGCCTCGGTGCTCCGCTCCCAGCCTCGGAGGCTGCCTCTCTGCGGCGGCTGCATGGCGTCCGAGGAAGCTCAGCCTCCGGCGGCTGGCTGTAAAGCCTGACACCCACCACCGCCGCCCACCCGACTCTCCGAGGGACGACTATGAGGCCTCCCCCCACCCCCGGACCACCCTGGAGACGACTGCTAAGCCTCCCCCACCGGACCGCCCGGGGGAAGACTGCGAAGCCTCCCGCCAGCCCCCACACCCGCCCAGCCTAGGGGAAGACTGCTAAGCCTCCCCCCACCCACCCACACACACTGTCTGGGGGACCACTATTAAGCTTTCCCTCCCCCCGGAGCGCCCGGGGGACGACTATTAAGCCTTCCCCCGGACTGCCCGGGGGACGACTGCGAAGCCTCCCGCCCAGCCTGGGGGAAGACTGTTAAGCCTCCCCCCCACCCACACACACTGTCTGGGGGACGACTATTAAGCTTTCCCTCCCCCCGGAGTGCCCGGGGGACGAATGTTAAGCCTCCCCAGGACTGCCCGGGGGACGACTGCGAAGCCTCCCGCCCAGCCTGGGGGAAGACTGTTAAGCCTCCC
>NW_020674061.1:0-415 GCF_002925995.2 Terrapene triunguis | reverse complement strand
ACTATTAAGCCATCCCCCGGACTGCCCGGGGGACGACTATTAAGCCTCCCCCGGACCTGCTCCGTCTCGACTATTAAGCCCCCCTCTGTGGTCCTCAGGACCACTGCCGCGCTGCCCGCGGAGTGGGGTGACACCCGGGCCGCACAGCAAACCGGCCACCAGGTCAACTGGAATCATTGGAATCATGCTTGCTAAGGGGGGAATGGGAATAGGGAAAGGGGAACAGGGACACAGGCAAGGCTCTGTCGCGTTAGAGCTGGGAAGGGGGACGTGAGGTAAACGCTCTGTGGCATCAGAGCTGGGAAGGGGGACTCATAGATTCATTGACTTTAAGGTCAGAAGGGACCATTATGATCGTCTAGTCTGATCTCCTGCACGACGCAGGCCACAGAATCTCACCCACCCACTCCTGTAA
>NW_020674060.1:1869-4363 GCF_002925995.2 Terrapene triunguis | reverse complement strand
GGGAATCTTCTTATCTTCATGGCTATAACCTTCGACCACCACCTTCATACCCCCATGTACTTCTTCCTGATGAATCTGTCCATCCTAGACCTTGGCTCCATCTCTGTCACCATTCCCAAATCCATGGCCAACGCCCTCATGAACACCTAAAACCCACCTCCAGCTCCCCATCTGCTCTGGATCTTGTGGTGGCAGTTATCTATTCCGTATTGCCACAAATGATGAATCCAATTGTCTACAGCATGAGGAACAAGGAGATGAAAGCTGCCCTGAGAAGACTGACTGGGTGTAGGTAATTCCCGAAGAATTAATTTTCTGTCTTTCTCTAATTAAAGTTTGCTTACTTAGGCCTGGTCTACACTAGGTGTTTATGTCGACTTTAGCGCCGTTACATCGACTTAACCCTGCACCCGTCCACACCACGAGGCCATTTAGTTCGACATAGATCTCTCTTTAAATCGATTTCTGTAATCCTCCCCAACGAGAGGAGTAGCGCTAAATTTGAAATGGCCATATCGAATTAGGCTAGGTGTGGATGGAAATCGACGCTAATAGCTCGGGGAGCTATCCCACAGTGCACCACTCTGTTGACGCTCTGGACAGCAGTCCGAGCTCGGATGCTCTGACCAGCCACACCCCGGGAAAATTTGAATTCCTTTTCCTGTCTGGGCAGTTTGAATCTCATTTCCTGTTTGGACACCGTGGCGAGCTCAGCAGCAGTGGCAAAGATGCAGAGCTCTCCAGCAGAGATGGCCGTGCAATCCCAGACTAGAAAGAGGGCCCCAGCATGGACTGATCGGGAAGTCTTGGATCTCATCGCTGTGTGGGGAGATGAGTCCGTGCTTGCCGAGCTGCGCTCCAAAAGACGGAATGCAAAGATCTACGAGAAGATCTCTAAAGCCATGGCAGAGAGAGGATACAGCCGAGATGCAACGCAGTGCCGCGTGAAAATCAAGGAGCTGAGACAAGGCTACCAAAAAACCAAAGAGGCAAACGGACGCTCCGGATCCCAGCCCCACACATCCCGTTTCTACGAGGCACTGCATTCCATCCTAGGTGCGGCCGCCACCACTACCCCACCACTGACCGTGGACTCTGAGGATGGGATATTGTCCGTGGCCGGTTCCTCCGACATGTTAGCGGACGGGGAAGATGAAGAAGGAGATGAGGAGGACGAGGCAGTCGACAGCGCTGGCACCGCTGATTTCCCCGACAGCCAGGAGCTCTTCATCACCCTCACAGAGATCTCCTACCAACCGTCCCCCGCCGTTACCCCAGACACAGATTCAGGGGAAGGATCAAGCAGTAAGTGTTTTAAATATCTTAACATTTATTTATAACAGAACTTGCATATTTTAAATATTAACAATAGCTAAAGTGCTTTCAAGTATGTAAACTTTTATTTATAACAGAACAGGAAGATTTGAAATATTAACAATGGGTAAAGTGCTTCTAAACATGTAAACAGGAAAGTGCAACAAAAAGGGGAATCTGAACAAAGGGTATCATGATTACTGTGTCTTTGGCCGCTTCAATGTATAGTCCGAACCATTTTAAGAAAATTCAACAATGTCCGCTTCATGATTACACTGCCCAAGACGCTCCACTCTTTTGTCCCTCCAAGGGCACCTAACCCAAAAACTGGTCGATGTGTCCGGGGATAGAGGCGAGATCCCCCGGGGAGAACTCCTCATAGGCCTCCTGCAGGTGTCTTTCCAGCCTAATTATCAGGTTCTTTGGCAGGGAGAGCTTATTAGGCCCCCCGTGGTATGACACGTTTCCCTGCCACAACGCCAGCAGGTATTCGGGGATCATGGCCTTGCACAGCATAGCAGCAAATGGCCCCGGTTTCTGCAGGCTGTCCCGAAGCATCTTCTCCTTCTGGCTCTCCGAGACCCTCAGGAGGGTGATGTCTGGCATGACGCCCTGCTTTGAATTAGGTAGGGGACAGTTAGTATTGGGACTGCTTGCCCGTTCCTTTACAGAACTGCAACCACCGGTTACAGCCACGCGGTTTACAGCCGCGAGGGGCTGGGATAGGGGCAGAGTTCATGCTTGCAGGATTGCTGCCAGCAGAGACTCGCATTGCTTTCTATGTGAAAGGAGGCCAGTGCCACTCTTAAAGTTTTAAGCAGCCACAAGTCTACGGCTTACCATGTTTGCCAGCTAGACAAAGTCCGGTGTCCTGCCCCGCTCCTCAGCTCGCCACAGCAAGACCGCAGGCACTGTAGGCGAGGGCCGAAAATTCGACCTTGTCCTCAGTGCGCGTGTGATAGGTGCTCTGCATGGTCTTGTTCACAGAGAAAGACTATGTTCTCTGTTCACAGATACATTGATCTGTCTCAGGAATTCACTCCCTTTTTCCAATTCCCACAGCCACATCTGCCCAGAGGCTAGCGCACATTAGGAGGAGGAAGAAGAGGAGACGGGAAGACATGTTTGCTGAGCTAATGGGATGCTCCCGAGCACAGGCAGCCCAGCAGACACAGTGGAG
>NW_020674060.1:0-1769 GCF_002925995.2 Terrapene triunguis | reverse complement strand
CTAATGGGATGCTCCCGAGCACAGGCAGCCCAGCAGACACAGTGGAGGGAGAACTTGTCCCAAATGCACCAGGCAAACATGGAACGGGAGGAGAGGTGGCGACAGGAGGACCAGCAGGCGACTCAAACGCTGCTTGGACTAATGAGGGAGCAAACGGACACGCTCCGCCGCCTTGTGGATGTTCTGCAGGACCGGAGGCAGGAGGAGAGAGCCCCGCTGCAGTCTCTCTCTAACCGCCCTGCCCCGCCACCAAGTCCCATACCCCCCTCACGCAAAGTCCAAACACGGAGGGGCAGCAGGGGCCGTGAAAACTTTCACTCCACCCCAGCGGACAGCTATAGCAGTAGAAGGCTCTCATTCCCCAAAATCTGAAAAGTCCTTTCCTACCCGCCTCACACAAGACCCCGTCCAAGTTTCACCCCCCCGTTCCATGTGTGGTTGTTAATAAAAAATACGTTTCTGTTCATTACTGTTTCCATCCTCTTCTTTTGGAGGAGAGTCTGTCTGAAGGGGGGGGAAGGGGCTTGGTAATTAGACAGGACAGTCACCTTTAGCAGGGGGCAGGCCCAGCAGCAGGGCACATACACAGTGCAGTGACTAGTAACCCTGGTCAGTCTGGGAGGTGGCTTTCATGTTCTGTGGGGGGAGGGCGGGGTTGCTCTGTGACTTTGTGGCGGGGGAGGGCAGTTTAGAAGCATCATTAGCATCACAACACTAAACCCAGGTTTAAAACATTCCCGCGAAAACAGTAATGAAGACAACGGTGTTCATTAGCAAAACAGAACAGATTTTATTTTTTGGGAAGGGGGTGAAGGGGGTAACTGGGTAAAGAAACGGGGGCAAGTTCAGCTTCTGTGTCCACAAACTTAAAAGTCACTGGGTACCCTGCTCAGTCTTGAAACTGGCTTTCAAAGCCTCCCGGATGCACAGCGCGTCCCGCTGGGCTCTTCTAATCGCCCGGCTGTCTGGCTGGGCGTAATCAGCAGCCAGGCTATTTGCCTCAACCTCCCACCCCGCCATAAAGGTCTCCCCCTTGCTCTCACAGAGATTGTGGAGCACGCAGCAAGCTGCTATAACGATGGGGATATTGGTTTCGCTGAGATCACAGTGAGTCAGTAAGCTTCTCCAAGTAAATACCAGTCAGGGCTGCTCGCATGCGGGTGTCCTTGCGCTTCAGGGCAGGGGACAGCAAGTCACAAAGTTCCAGGAAAGTCCCCTTCCGCATGCGAAAGTTTAGCAGCCACTGGGATTCATCCCAGACCTGAAGCACTATGCGGTCCCACCAGTCCGTGCTTGTTTCCCGGGCCCAGAATCGCTGTTCAACAAAATCCACATGCCCCATTGCAAACGTGATGTCCTCGGCACTGGGTGTCGTGGTTTCTGACAGGCGTGTGCTACTCTCGGAGTTCAGGTCCTCACTCCGCTGCCGTAGCCTCCTTGCCTGATTTCTCTCTATCTGCCTCTGTGAAAGGTGCATGATGAGCTGCGAGGCGTTGACAACGGCCACAACTGCAGCGATGGTCGCAGCGGGATCCATGCTCGCGGTGCTGTGGCGTCCGCGCTGTCACTGACCAGAAAAGTGCGCGAACTAATTTCCCGCCGGCGCTTTCAAGGAGGGAGGGAGGGCGGGAGTGACGATTGGATGACGACAGTTACCCAAAAGCACCCTCGAGACATTTTTTTCCCCCAGAAGGCATTGGGGGCTCGACCCAGAATTCCAATGGGCAGCGGGGACTGCGGGAACTGTGGGATAGCTGCCCACAGTGCAC
>NW_020674059.1:480-1111 GCF_002925995.2 Terrapene triunguis | reverse complement strand
CTGAGTGGTCTCTGGCAGTGGCCGAGCTGCGGGAGCTGCAGTGGGGGAGCTGCCAGGCTGGGCTCTGTCCCACCTATGCAGAGCTGACGGCAGCAGATCGCCTGCAATCCAGCAGCCGCAGGAGGCAGCAGCCGGGCCATGGACGTGCTCTGCCAGCTGCGGCAGGCTCTGGGTCCCGGGGAGCGTGGCTGAAGGGCCTGCTGCAGCGGGTGAGAAATCCAGTAATGACACCGCTGGACACAGCTGTCAGAGCTCAGCCAGAGCCGGCCACCCAGCCCGGCCCCGTGGGGACAGGACCCAGCTGCTCTAGCAGCCCCAGGCACCGGGTGCAGTCCTGGGACAGGGTAACCCCAACCCTCGCATGGGGGGGGGGGCACAGACCTGCTCCCAGCATCATCCAGAGCTAATTCCCCTGCCCCGCTCAGTGCGCGTCTGGCTGGGGAGCAGAGAGCACCCCGGGAACACCATGTGCCGGTCTTAGCCCACTGCTCCCCTACAGCCCCCTGCCCCGACCCACAGCCACCCTCCCTGGGGTCTCAGCCCACTGCTCCCCTACAGCCCCCTGCCCCGACCCCAACCACCCTCCCTGGGGTCTCAGCCCACTGCTCCCCTACAGCCCCCTCCCCCGACC
>NW_020674059.1:0-380 GCF_002925995.2 Terrapene triunguis | reverse complement strand
CTGCCCCGACCCCAACCACCCTCCCTGGGGTCTCAGCCCACTGCTCCGCTTCAGCCCCCTGCCCCGACCCCAACCACCCTCCCTGGGGTCTCAGCCCACTGCTCCCCTACAGCCCCATGCCCTGACCCACAGCCCCTACCCCGACCCAGAGCCACCCTCCCTGGGGTCTCAGCCCCCTGCTCCCCTACAGCCCCCTGCCCCGACCCCAACCACCCTCCCTGGGGTCTCAGCCCCCTGCTCCCCTACAGCCCCCTGCCCCGACCCCAACCACCCTCCCTGGGGTCTCAGCCCACTGCTCCCCTTCAGCCCCCTGCCCCGACCCCAACCACCCTCCCTGGGGTCTCAGCCCACTGCTCCCCTACAGCCCCCTGCCCCGACCC
>NW_020674058.1:364-3058 GCF_002925995.2 Terrapene triunguis | reverse complement strand
CTGAGTGGAGCTGCTTCCTTTTATATGCTCCCTCCATCTGGAGCATGCCCAGCAAGGGTGAGGGAGTGTGGCCTCTTGGGCCTAAAGAAATTGGTTAACCCCCACCTGACCAGTGCGGGGTTGGTACACCTCATCACGTCATGTTATAAGGTAATATTTAAGTGTTTGCTCTGTAACTATACAAATATTTGCTAGGACCGTAAACCCCCCCCCAGTCAGGGAAGAAACATTAGCAAATGTGAAATACTTGTTTACCACAAGCAGGGCCGGCTCTGGCTTTTTCGCCGCCCCAGGCAAAAAAGCCTCCGGCCGCCCCTCCCCCCCCCCCCCCCGGGCCCGCGGGGGGGAGCGCGGCCGGAGCCCTGGCAGGAGGGCGGCGAGCCCCGGCGGGGGCTCGGCTCTTCCCCTCTGGCGGCCAGAGCGCCGGGGGCAGGGCAGCGAGCCCCGGCTGGGGCTCGGCTCTCCCCCCCCCGGCGGCCAGAGCGCAGGGCGGCGAGCCCCGGCAGGCCGGGGGGAGGGCGGCCAGAGCGCTGGGGGGAGGGCGGCGAGCCCTGCTGTGGCCCCACTCTCCCCGGCGGCCGGAGCGCCGCGCCGCGCCGCCCCCCTCCAGGTGCCGCCCCAAGCACCAGCTTGGGTGCCTGGTGCCTGGAGCCGGCCCTGCCACCTGCTGTACTCTCTGCCAGCGGGCTGGATGTTTCCTGGGATCCTGGACCATCATTCCTTTTCTGGTCCTCAGAGTATAGCAGGTCACCAGCTGTGCTGAGCTGCCTTTCTCTGCATTGTTCTTCAGCTGTCTAGAGTAGCTCATGAGTGTGCGTGATAACCTCAGGGCAGACTGACAAGGAACAGGGCACAAACCCCAAACGGGTGGTATGGTCTAGAATTAGATTTCACCAACCAAGTAACAAGTATGAACTCCTAAAGCACTATAACAGCCTTACCAGGGAGTCTCAGACACTCCCCTCGGGCACTCCTGTCTATCTTGCCACCCAGGCAAAGCTGCCGTTGTGATAGATGCTCCTGTCCACCAAAAATGATAACAACATTCAGGTCACTCCCAGTCCCAAAGGCCCAGTCACTTACCCCAGGTCAAGTGTACTTCAGATCTCAAACCAAAGACAACGCTTTTTAGAGCCAATCTGATAACACTAACTAAAGATTTATTAACTAAGAAAAAGATATGAGAGCTATTCACGAGATTAAAGCAGGTCAACAGACACACGCAAATGAGAAACAGTCTTAGGTTCCAAAAGGTGCAATAATATGCAAGCTCTATATGTCCTTTAGGGCTAACCCAAGCCGAGCAGCTTGGAGATCACTCATGCTTAGGAATAGTGCCCTCTCCAAATTCAGAGCAGCATTTTCTTGACAGGGATTTTTAGTCCCTTCTCCCAGTGTTCAAGCTGTGATGGTGTGAGGGCTTGTACACTGTCATGGAGTCCCCGGGCGATGCTCTGGAACTGCTCCCCACAAAGCCAGTCAGGACTTTGGGGAGCCTCCTCTCCCTTGGAGCAGACTGTCTTCAGGGCAAGAAGCTCACACGGCTTCACCTCCTGGGTCTCTCCTGGGAGCATTCAGCATATGCCCCTCCGTGTGCTTCCCACAGCGAGTCCGCCCAGGCGGGGTCCTGGGGAAGCCAGAGGTCCTGCACGCACCCCCACTTTGCAGTCAGACGTGACTCTCAGCCAGCCAGTAAAACAGAGGTTTAATAGATGACAGGAACACAGTCTAAAACAGAGCTTGTAGGTACAGCGGCGAACAG
The DNA here is from genome assembly GCF_002925995.2 of Terrapene triunguis. Taxonomy (NCBI): domain Eukaryota; kingdom Metazoa; phylum Chordata; order Testudines; family Emydidae; genus Terrapene; species Terrapene triunguis. The sequence continues at coordinate 1,296 of NW_020674058.1, read as the reverse complement.
GACCCCTCGGCCGGGTCCATTATGGGGTTCAGAGACACGGTCTAAAACAGAGCTTGTAGGTACAGTGGCGAACGGTACCCCTCGGCCGGGTCCATTATGGGGTTCAGAGAGCCAGACACCCACGTCTGCCCTCACTCCTAGTCCCCAGGTAGCCCCAACTTTCAAACCCCCTCCAGCCCCTCCTTCTCTCGGCTTTGTCTCTTTCCTGGGCCAGGAGGTCACCTAATCTCTTTGTTCACCTTTAGCTATTTCCTTGCAGGGGGGGGAAGGGGCCCTGGCCATTTGTTGCCAGGGAGACAGAGTGTCAGTGATTTATGCACACTGGCCTTTCCCCACCACTTAGAGACTTAAGAAATGCATAGGGGAAACTGAGGCACCCACACAGTATTCAGAGGAAACATTAAGAACAGTCCCACTTCGTCACATACACATTCCTTTTCATGGGTTTGGGGGAAGCAATCTACAAGTCTTTTGTCCACTGATCTTCCACAGCGGCTTGTCTGATGTCTTTAGGGCTACTTTTGTTGGGCAGGAGATGACGCCTCTTGTGGGCAGGGCCGGCTCCAGGCACCAGGCACCCAAGCTGGTGCTTGGGGCAGCACCTGGAGGGGGGCGGCGCGGCGCGGCGCTCCGGCCGCCGGGGAGAGTGGGGCCACAGCAGGGCTCGCCGCCCTCCCCCCAGCGCTCTGGCCGCCCTCCCCCCGGCCTGCCGGGGCTCGCCGCCCTGCGCTCTGGCCGCCGGGGGGGGGAGAGCCGAGCCCCAGCCGGGGCTCGCTGCCCTGCCCCCGGCGCTCTGGCCGCCAGAGGGGAAGAGCCGAGCCCCCGCCGGGGCTCACCGCCCTCCTCCCAGGACTCCGGCCGCCCTCCCCCCCGGCGCCCTGCCCCCGGCCGCCGGGGGGAGAGCGGAGCCCCTGCCGGGGCTCGCTGCCCTC
>NW_020674058.1:0-264 GCF_002925995.2 Terrapene triunguis | reverse complement strand
CACAGTATTCAGCGGAAACATTAAGAACAGTCCCACTTCGTCACAGCAACTGTTTAGCAGAATTACTTTTAACCTACGATTCAGTCATAATATTTTATCTAATATTTATGGCTTTTTGTTATTCTCTGCTGTCATATTGTTTTTATTTTCTGACACAGATTAACTCCATCCTAGATGTTTAAAGCACATGCTATTGTAAACTTTAGGTATGTCTAGCTTTGTGCTTTGCTCAGCAGGAGTTGATAATAAATTTGCATAAATATA
>NW_020674057.1:625-2647 GCF_002925995.2 Terrapene triunguis | reverse complement strand
CCCCGGCGTGCCGCATTTCTCCCCCCCCATTGCTTCCTGCGGGCCCCCCGTGACCTCCCGCCCTAGCTCACCTTCACTCCGCCTACTCCCCCGGGTGTGCCGCCGCTCCGCTTCTCCCCCCTCCCTCTCAGGCGAGGGAGGGCGGAGAAGCAGAGCAGCGGCGCGTTCAGGGGAGCAGGCGGAGCAGAGGTGAGCTAGGGTGGGGGACGCAGGAAGTAACGGGGGTAGAGGAACCGCTCCCCGCTCCAGCTCACCTCCGCTCCACCACCACCGCCTCCCCCGAGCGCCCGCCACTCGGCTTCTCCTCCCTCCCAGCCTTGCTGCACAAAATAGTGGTTTCGCACGTGGCAAGCCTGGGAGGGAGGGGGGAGAAGCGGAGCGGCGGCGCGTTCAGGGGAGCAGGCGGAGCGGAGGTGAGCTAGGGTGGGGGGGCGCAGGAAGTAACGGGAGGGTAGAGGAACCACTCCCCACTCCAGCTCACCTCCACCGCCTCCCCCGAGCGCCCCGCCGCTTGGCTTCTCCTCCCTCCCAGCCTTGCTGCGCGAAACAGCTAGCCTGGGAGGGAGGGCGGAGAAGCAGAGCGACGGCGGCGCGCTCAGGGGAGCAGGCGGAGGGGGAGCGGAGGGGAGCAGGCGGAGCAGAGGTGAGCTAGGGATGGGGGGCACAGGAAGTAACGGGGGGGTAGAGGAACCGTTCCCCGCTCCAGCTCACCTCCGCTCCACCACCGCCTCCCCCGAGTGCCCTGCTGCTCGGCTTGTCCTCCCTCCCAGCCTTGCTGCCTGAAACAGCTGTTTCACGCACGGCAAGCCTGGGAGGAAGGGGGGGAGAAGCGGAGTGGCGGTGGCACGCTCAGGGGAGCAGGCGGAGGCGGAGTGGAGGCGAGCTGGGGCGGCGAGGGCACTTTTTCCCCATGCCCCGGAGTCGGCACCTATGATGGCCGGCGCCAGAATGCCGCCCCTAGAAATGTGCCGCCCCAAGCACCTGCTTGTTTTGCTGGTGCCTGGAGCCGGCCCTGGGAGAGGGGATGGGAGCCAGACCAGATCAGTAGAACAGGTCAGCCACCGATTCGCCGCTCACCTCCTCAGCCCCCCTCCCCCGGCTCGCCTACTCACCCCCTGCCACTGCCCGCCCACTCACCTCCTCAGCCCCCCCCCCCCGCCGCTGGCTCCCCTCCCCCCCCGGCACTGCCCGCCCACTCGTCTCCTCAGCCCCCCCCCCGCCACCGGCTCACCTGCCCCCCCGGCACTGCCTGCCCACTCGTCTCCTCAGCCCTCCACCCGCCTGCCTCGCCTACTCATTCCCCGCCACTGCCCGCCCGCTTGCCTACTCAACCCCCCTCCCTCACCCGCCACTTGCCTACTCAACCCCCCTCCCTCACCCGCCACTTGCCTACTCAACCCCCGCGGGCCGCACAGTGAGCCCATCTACTCAACCCCCGTGGGCCGCACAGAGAGCCCACGCGGGCCGCATGTTGTGCAGGCCTGAGTTAAGCACATGAAGCTTGGCTACCTGACAGCGTGCATAGGGCTGCAGGAGGAGCACGTGTGTAGGGCTGTGGGAGGAGGGTGTGTGTAGGGCTGTGGGAGGAGCGGGTGCGTAGGGCTGCTGGAGGAGCAGGTGTGTAGGGTTGCGGGAGGAGCGGGTGTGTACGGCTGTGGGAGGAGGGTGTGCGTAGGGCTGCAGGAGGAGCATGTGTGTAGGGCTGTGGGAGGAGGGTGTTTGTAGGGCTGTGGGAGGAGCGGGTGTCTAGGGCTGCGGGAGGAGGGCATAAGTCAGGCTGCGGGAGGAGGGCGTGTGTTGGGCTGTGGGAGGAACACATGCATAGGGCTGCAGGAGGAGGGTGTGTGTCGGGCTGCGGGAGGAGTGGGTGCATAGGGCTGCGGGAGGAGGGCGTGCGTAGGGCTGTGGGAGGAACGTGTGCGTAGGGCTGCGGGTGCAGGGCATGTGTAGAGCTGCAGGAGGAGTGCGTGCGGGAGGGTGTGCGTAGGGCTGTGGGAGGAGCGGGTGTGTAGGGCTGCGGGA
>NW_020674057.1:0-525 GCF_002925995.2 Terrapene triunguis | reverse complement strand
TGTGCGTAGGGCTGCGGGAGGAGGGTGTGTGTAGGGCTGCGGGAGGAGCGGGTGCGTAGGGCTGCTGGAGGAGCAGGTGTGTAGAGTTGCGGGAGGAGCGGGTGTGTACGGCTGTGGGAGGAGGGCGTACGTAGGGCTGCGGGAGGAGCAGGTGCATAGGGCTGCGGGAGGAGGGCGTACATAGGGCTGTGGGAGGAGCGGGTGCGTAGGGCTGCGGGAGGAGTGGGTCCGTAGGGCTGCGGGAGGAGTGGGTCCGTAGGGCTGCGGGAGGAGCGGGTGCGTAGGGCTGCGGGAGGAGGGCGTGCGTAGGGCTGCGGGAGGAGCGGGTGCGTAGGGCTGCGGGAGGAGCGGGTGCGTAGGGCTGCGGGAGGAGGGCGTGCGTAGGGCTGCGGGACGAGCAGGTGCGTAGGGCTGCGGGAGGAGCGGGTGCGTAGGGCTGCGGGAGGAGGGCGTGCTTAGGGCTGCGGGAGGAGCGGGCGCATAGGGCTGCGGGAGGAGCGGATGCGTAGGGCTGCGGGAGGAGGG
>NW_020674056.1:676-1288 GCF_002925995.2 Terrapene triunguis | reverse complement strand
GGGATCGGTTAGAAGAGCTGAGAGGCGGTGGGGTGCTCCGCGCCGCCACCCAAGCTTTCTGAAGGCTGTCATCTGCTTCCTGCTCAGCCTGGAACTGGCAAACGTTTAATTCTCTGGAATAAAAGGGCTTAAGAGAATTAACATGGTATACCTTAGGCTTTATGTTGGAGGTGGGGGAGGCTATGAGATAGTTAACCGCTCCTAGGCGCTCCTGGACCGTGAATGGTCCTTCCCACGACGCTTCCATTTTATGGGCCTCCTTTTTTGGCTTTTTCTTCTCTTTCATGGGCCTCCTGTTTGGCTTTCTCTTCTCTGTCTCTCAGCTCCATCTCTCTCTTGTGGGCCCCCTCTTTGGCTTTCTCTTCTCTGTCTCTCAGCTCTCTCTCTCTTTTTCTTTCAGCTCCATAGCTCTCTTGTGGGCCTTCTCTTTAGCTTTTTCTTCTTTGGTAGTCATTTTCCTGGTTTTCTTGTGCTGGGTCACACCCCTCTGCAGTTGACTGAAACTGGGATGTACTTAGCTCAGGCTCCTGCTGAGTGCTGCTGAGTTAACAGAGACTTTCTAACTAGCTACTTCCGAGGATGTAAAAAGAAAAAAAAAAAAAAAAAAAAAAA
>NW_020674056.1:0-576 GCF_002925995.2 Terrapene triunguis | reverse complement strand
AAAAAAATCTCTTACTGGCTTTTGGGTTTAAAATGTATCCCACTGCTGCCACCATGTCAAGGCTGTATCCCCACTTTGAACTTTAGGGTACAAATGTAGGGGCCTGCATGAAAACTTCTAAGCTTTTCTACCAGCTTAGCTCTGGTCCGCTGCCACCATCTCAAGAATTCCCTCCCTGGGAAGCCTTGAGAAACCTTTCACCAATTCTCTGGTGAACACAGATCCAAATCCCCTTGGATCTTAAAACAAGGAGAAATTAACCATCCCCCCTCCTTCCTCCCACCCTCCTTTCACCAACTCCTGGTGAATACAGATCCAAACCCCTTGGATCTTAAAACAAGGAGAAATCAATCTGGTTCTTAAAAAAGAAGGCTTTTAATTAAAGAAAAAGGTAAAAATCATCTCTGTAAAATCAGTATGAAGAATAACTTTACAGGGTAATCAAACTTAAAGAGCTCAGAGGACCCCCCCCCCCCGTCTTAGGTTCAAAGTACAGCAAACAAAGATAACCACTCTGGTAAAAGGTACATTACAAGTTGAGAAAACAAAGTAAATCTAAGACGCCTTGCCTGGCTT
>NW_020674055.1:1231-1660 GCF_002925995.2 Terrapene triunguis | reverse complement strand
GGGTTTCCGTCCCGGGTGCCAAAGCACTTTATCAACGTTTATTCATTGAACCTCGCAGCAGCCCCAGGAGCTTGGGGACTGATTTGAAAACGTATTTAGGCACCTAAAGAGGCAGAGACGTGCCTGGCTGGATTTTCAGAAGCGCCTAGTGTCCTAATGCCAATTAGGTACCTGTTTTGTAAAATCCCACTTGGTGTCTAGCCACGTCTTTAGGCGCCTAAATACCTTTAAACGGCTGGCCCCAGGCTAGGAAAGGTGTGCGTTTGCATTGCGATAGCTAACTCCAGGTCGCTGTCTCGCTGTAAAATCTTAGTGAAGAGGAGGCCTGGGTATATTTTATCTCAGGCCTGGTCTACACTACGGGATTAATTCGGATTTAGCAGCGTTAATCCGAATTAACCCTTCACCCGTCCACACTACAGAGCCAGT
>NW_020674055.1:0-1131 GCF_002925995.2 Terrapene triunguis | reverse complement strand
GTGGCCGCGCACAATCGAATTTATACAACCTGTTTCCCAAATACGAATTATCTAAATTCGGATTAATCCTGTAGTGTAGACATACCCTCAGTGTAACTAATTAAGGCCAACCCCTGGTGGGCGGTATAGGGTTGACCTTGTCTAGCTACCGGTGCCTTGACTCCTCTAGGATGTTACAGCAAGATTGCTATCTCCATGGAAAAACACACCTCTTTTTGCAGTGAAGATATTGCCAAAGATCCCGGGGTTAACCATGACCAGCTAACACACTTTTAAGAGTATCTGTTCATGCTTGGTGGTAACACAATTCGTTCCTCTTGAGTGCAGTGCTTTGTCAGTTGGCAGCTGGAATATCCTGTTCCTTAGACCTTGGGCTCACAGGCTGGGGAAACACCCTCAGCGTTGCCTTTTTCAGAAAGCAAGCTGATTTTTTTTTTTTTTTAATCAAAAGCCACACCCCGTTCAATCTTCGCACCATCACCGTTCTTTTAAATCACCCTAGGTCACCCTGTTGCAGACATAGGCAAGTCTGTGCTGACCAGGATGGTCTTTGTAGAGCGCCTTTCACCCAGAAAGATCTCAAAGCGCAGGGGCAGAATTTTCTTTGGGGAGCCACGCTGGCTGTCTCTGATCTCACAGACGTCGCCAGCATTCAGTGTGCAGAATAAGTGTGGAGCATCTGCCAGGACACGTTTAATACTTAAAAATAACCCCCCAACCTTTTTGGTGCTGGCTGTGCAGAGGTGGCAGTTAATGCAGCGGTAGGAGCTCGGTCGAGGTCCCGGCCTGCCCATTGATGCTGCTCAGAAAAACACTTGGCCGACGCTTGGTATTCAGAGCCTGCAGGCCTGTGCTGTAGAGGGAATGTCAAGTACCATTCCTCTGTGTGTGCATGTGGAGCTGAGAAAAGCCGTTGCTTTTTCTCTTGACTTGTGAATGCAAAAGGCAGGCAGGATTCAGCCCATGTTTCCGGGGCAATCACTGGTATTTTCAGAAGTGGACGGATTGATCTCTCTGCTCTCTGGGTCGAGGATTGTTGCGGGGGTGGAGGGGAAGGGATGATCTCCCCACCTTCAGTCCTAGAAGATTCAATACCTCAAGTGAGGAGATCATCCCTTCCCCTCCACCCCC
>NW_020674054.1:509-3535 GCF_002925995.2 Terrapene triunguis | reverse complement strand
CCCCCCAAAACATTCCATTACACTGTCCCATGGTACTTACAATTAACATAATTTAAATTGAACATCCTATACATAATTTCCCAACCTAGCAGATGGCCCCCAAAGTCAACAGATGTCATCTAACTTACTCACTACTTGATATAATATTTCTGACGACCATTTGCTTCTGTAGAAATAATAATGATGTCAAAAATAGAGAATAAAGGCTTAAAGTGGGAATAAGCAGCAGGATAAGGTAATCTCTTAAGAAAACACAGATCCTGTTTTCACACACATTCTTAATAAAAAATATGAAGACTCTGATTTAGGAAATCATCCCTGTTCAGAAAGAACACTTAAGCACATTGTTAACTATAAGCAAGCATCTAAATCCTATTGAAGTCAAAGTTTAAGCACAAAGTTTAAAGAAGTTATATTGAAAGAGACACATGCTTTTCTGAACTGGAGCCTAAAGAAGGGAGAAAAACAGAGGATATGTATGATACAAAGGAGGAAATGTTTGTATAGAATATTTGTTTTTCATATGTCCCATTGTATGCCTGTGATGCTCTGTACCTCGGAGGAACACCATGCACCCCCACGTTCATCCTTATAATATGATTGTGTGGTATCCAATGCAAAGTTTGTCATGTTGGGTGTCTTCAGAAGGCTCATGATGCACTGAGCATTGTTGTTATAGTAATGTTATAGGTTTTAATTTCCTGTATATAGTTATGAGGCTGAAATGTGTCCTCATGGCTTAAAATAAGGTGAGGCAAAACTCTCCAGGAGCAGAGAGGCAGTTCACACCTCATCAGGTCATGTATGGGACAAATCCAGCCCATCCTAACAGGAACAAAGGACACTGGCCTAGGTAGCAACAAAAAGTATCTGTTGGACTCTCGAGTGAGTCACCCACCCTTCCCTTGGTCAGTTTGGGACTACGATGAAGTAATGCTCACCTGACTCTGAAGGGGAGGGGCAAATCCAAGAGGGAAGAAAGAACATGATAAAAGGGAGAGACATTTGCCATGCTTTCTCTCTTCCACCTCCATCTACAGACACCACCACCAAGCGACTGAAGCGCTGATCAAAGGGGAGAGCCTGGCTGAAGGGCAACCAGCCAGCCTGTGGTGAGAAGCATCTAAGTTTGTAAGAGCACTGAAAGTGTTAAGATCAGCTTAGAATGTGTTTTGCTTTTATTTCATTTGACCAAATCTGACTTGTTGTGTTTTGACTAATAATCACTTAAAATCTATCTTTTGTAGTTCATAAAATTGTTTGTTTATTCGACCTGAAGCAGTGTGTTTGGTTTGAAGTTTATCAGAGACTCCCCTTGGGATAACAAGCCTGGTACATATAAATTTCTTTGTTAAACTGAAAAACTCATATAAGCTTGCTGTGTGCAGAGGGCATAACTGGACACTGCAAGATGGAGGTTCCTAGGGTTGTGTGTGGGACCAGAGATACTGGTTAGTGTCATTCGATTGCACAATCCAAGCAGTGGCTGGCCAAAAGTGCTCACTCACGTAGCTGGGAGCAGCTTACATGCTAAAGGCTGTGCATGAACAGCCCGGGAGTGTGGGTTCTCACAGCAAAGCAGGGTCAGGCTGGCTCCCAGAGTCGAGGATTGGAGTGCCCTTGCAGATCACCGGTCCAGATAACACCAGGAGAACATCACAATGCCATCATTCTCTTTTCGATCCATTTTCAGGAGATAACTCTAGAAAGTTGCCTCAAGTTAGAATTATATACAATGTTCTACAAACTTGTCGTAGAATATATCCCTCCTGTGGAAATTTTCTTGGCTGTTATGGAGAAAATGGAATTAATGTCCTTTGAGAAGAAAAATAAATATGCTTAGGTTGTGCACATTTATATTTTTCCTCCTGTTACAGACTTCTGCTGTTATACACTGTTTAATAAACAGATTCGAGAAAGAACAGGAAATGTCAGGTGCTTATCAAATAGCATGGGAATTCCCCCATTTTTTAATCAGCAGAGAAGAAGTTTACTCCAGAAAATCTCTCCTATGAAAGTTTTTTAGTGGCTGATTGACCTAAATGCATTTTTTGAAGAAAGGCAATATCTTGTCTCTCCTGCTTTTGGCCACTGGATACTTTTTGTTCTTTTTATGTGTCCATTTCACCATTTGATACTATAAGCCACTATTATAGGACTATAACATACAAATAATGGAAAAGAAGAGTATTTAAGTGGACTTACTTGAGGGATGCATAGAAGAGACTATAACCTACTGACACTTGATGGGTCTAAAGTACAAATGGTGATTGGGGTGGATAGGACACTTTCAATGGTCATAAAGAGTCCTCCAAGCTTCATGATATCAATATTACCTGTTACATTTGGGGTTTGAAAGTTTAATGGACTTCCACTGATATCAACTTCTCTTAACTTTGGAAACATACTGGCTGTATCAAACTAAGTGGGAAATGGCTGGCCACAGCACTACGCTGTACATGAGATTTAATTACAGATTGCTGCGGGACTGCTGATCAAAGACTGGTATATACAGATTGCTGAGATGAAAACATGCACGTTGCTATATATGAGCTGAACAACAAAAAATATTTTTCTAACCTGACTCCTTTAAATGTACATGGATTGTATTTTAGCATATGTTTTCCTTGTCTGAAAAGACTCACGTTCCCTGATGGGCTAATTGAATCCCAGTAACATCACCTGGTTAGATTTTTCCCTCCCTCCTACTCCTTTCCTTAAAGAATATTTAGCTTTCTCCTTCAGGTCTCCCATATTCTTCATTCACCTTTTATTCAGTATGTTAATCTTGTCCTTCATTACTCCCTACACTCTCAACTCCAGGAAATATATTGCTAACACAATGCATTCTGCCCTTGGTAATATAGGACCAATAGTTGTGTCTCAGACAACTTTTCCCGTGTACCAACTCCCATTCAGTCTCCCACCCAGGGCCGGCTCTAGGTTTTTTGCCACCCCAAGCAAAAAAACTTTTTGTGTGCCCCCCCCCCCCCCCCCCCGCCCCCCCCCCCCCCCCCCCCCCCCCC
>NW_020674054.1:0-409 GCF_002925995.2 Terrapene triunguis | reverse complement strand
TAACCTGACTCCTTTAAATGTACATGGATTGTATTTTAGCATATGTTTTCCTTGTCTGAAAAGACTCACGTTCCCTGATGGGCTAACTGAATCCCAGTAGCATCACCTGGTTAGATTTTTCCCTCCCTCCTACTCCTTTCCTTAAAGAATATTTAGCTTTCTCCTTCAGGTCTCCCATATTCTTCATTCACCTTTTATTCAGTATGTTAATCTTGTCCTTCATTACTCCCTACACTCTCAACTCCAGGAAATATATTGCTAACACAATGCATTCTGCCCTTGGTAATATAGGACCAATAGTTGTGTCTCAGACAACCTTTCCTGTGTACCAACTCCCATTCAGTCTCCCACCCAGGGCCGGCACTAGGTTTTTTGCCATCCCAAGCAAAAAATTTTTTGGCTGCCCCCC
>NW_020674053.1:227-7797 GCF_002925995.2 Terrapene triunguis | reverse complement strand
GGTACAGTGAATAACTAAAAACAATTTCATTCATATTGGTTCTACATTGTCCCCCTTTTGACCCTTCAATCCAGGGGTATTGAATGGGTCACACTTTATGCAATTGTTTTAAGGCTATATATTGGGAAACAATGTGAGCTTGTGGTTTTAGCTTAAAGTACAGCCTTTTCATCCAGCAGCACATACCACACATTATAATTAACATTAAGCTTATTAGAATAAAGAAAACAACAATTGGATGTAACATAATTGTTAAAGTTGAAGACCAGGAGGGGGACCATTCCTTTAAGATATCATACCAATGGTGCACCATGATTTGCTCTGCTTGTGCAGATACTCTTAATATTTCAGATCCCTGATGTAAAATAGCCAAACTGCGGGTTTGAACCTGGGTCCGTGTGGCTTCAGTCAGTTGGCTAATTTGTCTATTTTCCTGTATTAGTTTGTACAGATTTGTCCAATTGACTCCCAAAGTGAAGTTAAAGTTTAGAATATTACTGGTATTCAGTGTGTTAGTTTCTTTATCCTCATGAGTTGGAAAGTAATAGGTTAGGGTGGGAGTTTTTAACATAGTTATATTACACATACACTGTTTTACGGGCGGTTCTGAGATGTATTTGTCTTGCCATACAAGCCTTTCTAATTCAATGGCACAGGCACAACTTTTTCTATCAAAATACACTTTTGTGGTACCATTATTTAGTTCATCCCAGTAACAAGTTGCCAAGCTTTTATGTTGTAAGGAGCAGGGCTCTTCTAATTTTGGTAAGGTGGGACATACCCATTGTTGTGCAGTCCACCTGGAACACAAGCGATGGTCTATGATTTCCCCTTGTTCATTTAAATACATTCCCACCAATCGAGGAGCCCAAAGATGTCTGCCCTGAAGAACTGGGAGGGCTATGAAGGGCCATAGAGTAACTTTATATTTGTGTGGTTGGACCCGTATTACTTGTATAGTGATGTGCCCCATGAGGGTTGATGTGTACACGTTTGATTCCAGGGCCTTGTACCATCCAGAAACATAAGGGAGGAAAAGGTTATCTTTATGTCTTGTCAGCAGAGGAGTTAAGACTGTCATATCTTTAGCTCGTACCCAGTCCATTTCCCTTTCTGTCAGCATAATAGCTAATATTTGTTGTTCAGAACACCACAATGCTAATGCTGTTTTGTTCGTTATGTCCCTCATGGTGGCATATTGAGCCCAGAACGCCTGGTTAACATGTTTCCAAGTATGCCATTGCAAGTTCATTGTGTCTACCCCAGTTTGCACCAATTTAGCGATTTGGTGCTCTTGTCCTTGGGCAATAGTACGATGCAATGTTTTTACCACACTGGCCTTATTTTTCAGTGCTTCTAGATCTACCGAATTTAGAATTCCGGTCCCTGCTCCTATACCTCCTAACAAGGTATCTGTTATCCCTCGTCGCTGACGAGGGAGGGGATGCTCTGGTTGTAAGGATTTGAACCATGCTTCAAAGAGGGGGGAGCTATAGTGTGCACATTCTGGCCGACTTAGAGTTAAATTATTCCTGGTCCAGTTTATTGAAAGGTGAAGGGTTACAATTAATGGCGCCACTTGTGCTTTTATGGGAGGCTGCATTTTAAGCAAATGAGGATAGGGTATTTTTATGGGTTGTGGACCATTTAAAAACAGTACTGTTGTACTTCCTACTAATTTGGTTTCATTCACCCATACTGTTATTGTCCGGGTTTCTAGGGGTCCTGGTTTAAAGGGTGGGAATGTATGGTATCCAGGGAGGACGGGGTGACAATGATGATTGTGATCTACTATAGGCTGGGTAGGTGTGCTAACCTCGAATATACAATCATGGTCATAAGGTGTGATATTTACCCAGACATGTAATGTAAGTAGTTTAAAGGGTCCATGTAACGTATGGTTAGATATTGGTACAATTTGGATCTGGTTTCCAGTGGTAAAATTGAACCACTGGATCCCCCAATGCGCATTGGATATCCCCAAGGTGAATAATTGTGTCAGGAATCCCCAAAATAGTAACATTTTTGCTTCCAGCGGAGTTCTCCTGTAAACGCTTGCGCAGTTTGTGAGAAGGAAATAAAATTGTTGATTAGTTTGTAATACCAGTCTTCCGGTTGGAGGCAATCAGCTGAAGCTTTCTAGATTCCTTATAAGGGATTCGATGCCAGTGATACCTACAAAGGGATGAAGCACATGCTATTAAGAAAACAGTTTTATCTGGGATACATGGACCCATTTAAGTTTACCATCTTTTTTAATGCGATATACCAGAGGACTGAGACGGTCAACTATGGAATATGGACCCACCCATTTAGATTCTAAGGTGTGATCCTTTTTACCCAATTTTAAATACATTACTTGATCTCCAACTTCCCATAAAGTGGGTTCATTGGTTCTTTGTTTTTGCATTTTCTCATTCATATGTTCAATAGCCTGATTGATCCTGTACTGTAATGTGGTTTTATCCTCTTGTAATTGTTTTAGCCATTGGAAATAATCATTCTGGTTGGCTGTAGGATGATCCTCTGGGTGTATAGTAAAATGTTCAGGATCAATCATTAACTTCATTGGTTGACCAAAAAGAATTTGGTATGGCTGGATCTTAGTTCTCAGCCTGTCACTACTGCGAATGGCAGCTAAGATCAGAGGTAGTTTCTCAGGCCAGTCCTTACCAGTATGGTTTACTACTTTTCGCAGTGCCTCTTTAATTGTGCGATTCATCCTTTCCACCTGGCCAGAGGACTGGGGTCTGTATGGAATGTGAAATTTCTGGGTGATCCCTAGGGCTTGTAACATCATTGTGAAAATTTGTCCCACAAATGCACTTCCATTATCTGAGTCTATGACCTCAGGGGTTCCGTATCTGCACACCACTTCAGTGAAGAGCTTTTTAGCTGCAGTTTTAGCACTGTTATCCCTAGTGGGGAATGCTTCCACCCATCCTGAAAATGAATCTATAATAACCAGCAAATATTGGAATCCTTTTTTACTTCTAGGCAACTTATCAATAAAATCCATCTGTATTCTGTGCCATGGTCCCAACCGTCTCTGGTGCATCATTGGTTGCCAGTGCGGGGGACGAGCTTTGTCCTTTGCACAGCGCACACAATTTTGCACCCACGTTTTTACATCATCCTCCACCCCTTTCCAGTCTGCTACCTGCCTTAGCCTCCTTAAGGTCCCTTCTGTTCCCTCATGCATGAACTGATGTGCCACGTTGATTAGCTCCTGCCGTTCCGTCTTTCCCGGAGTCCGGCTGCAATGATTATTCACATCACTAGATGGCAGCAGAGTGTCAGAAATGCGCTTGCTAGCGCGGTTCTGACTTCTAGTTACAGCCGCTACGTTCTGCTGCCGGGCGATAGCATCGGCTCGGCTGTTCCACCTGGCTTCAGCACTGAGCTCTCTGCTGTGTGCTTTAACGTGCCGGATTTTTAACTGATTGGGGTTCCTTGTCACCCAAGCATGGATCCATTTTCATTTGTCTAGGTAGGCTATCTCCTTCCCATCTGCCCCCTGCCAATTATTCCGTTGCCAGTCAAACATCCAATACTGTATGCCTTTTACACAAAAATCACTGTCTGCATAGATATAGATTGGTCTGGGAGAGGTTTTATATAACTTTAACACTTGATATATAGCATGGAGCTCCGCATGTTGTGCTGAGCCCTGATTCAAATACCCTTGAATCACTTCCTCCTCTAAGTTTATAGCAGCATATTTAATATACCGTTTCCCTTTAATTACTACCGAGCTGCCATCAGTAAACCAGATATGCTTTTCCTGCCCTACTGTGTCTAAATCCCTTAAGGGGGGTGCCTCTACCAGTGCAATTCTCTGTTCCAAAGTAATCTCGGGACATTCATGCTTAGTCCCTTTTTCAATTAAAGCATGAGTCAATAAATCAGGTTTAGATACTGTTTCGGTAACGACCCCTCTATTGACCAGGATGAGGGTCCATTGAGCCATGCGTGTATTGGAGACCTTACTCCCGATTAATTTGCCAGATAAGATATATTTGAGAGGAGTATGAGTACTTTGAATTGTAATAGGTGCTGTGCTCGTGAGAGGTTTAAAAGACTGGATTGCCCAAACGGCTGCTAAACATTCACGCTCACAAGGGTCAAAATTCAGCTCAGCACCTTGAAGTTTTTTAGAATCGTATGCTACAGGCACTAGTTTGCCTTCCTCATTGTTTTGTAGGAGAGTAGCTGCCAATGCAACCTCATTTGCAGCTAGTCTGATAACGAAGGGTTTTGATTTATCGGGGAAGCGTAAAGCTGGGGCTGAGACAGCCTTTCGTTTTAAGGTATTTAAGGCGGAATCTTGTTCTGGTCCCCATTCCCATTGTGTCTTTTTCTTTAATAACTTCCATAAGGGAAGTGTGATCTCTGCATATTTATGGATATGTGGCCGTAGGAAATTGAACCCACCCAGCAGAACTCGTAAAGAGTGCACATCTGTAGGGGCAGGCATATCCAGTAATGCTTTCACCTTGCGCTGATTTACTTGCCTCCCCTCCTTCCCAATCACTATACCTAAGTAAGTGACCTGTGGTTGCACCAATTGTGCTTTTTCTAAATTAACCTTAAACCCTGTTTCTTGGATTAATGCCAAAACATTTTCAGTAAGTTTTTGTACTTGTTCCCTGGTGTCCCCAAAAATCAGGATATCATCAACATAGGAGAAGACAAATGATCTTTCCTGCTGGTTCAGACGATCCAACATATCTACCACATGTCTGTGTGCAATAGTGGGGGAATCTTGAAAACCCTGTGGTAGTCTGCAAAACGTAAATTGTTGGTGGTTTATGGTGAATGCAAACCTATCCTGAGACTCTGGGTGTAGGGGTATTGTTTTTGAGGGGGTACCAGTTCACCTACGATCTTAACACAGGCATTGATCTTTCCACAGTCTGTTTTACTTTGAGTCCAGACCGTGGGGAATTTTGAGCGCCACTCCTCGGCTTGCTCTGTAGTGAGAGCAGCCACAAGTTTACCTCCCCCTTTGGTTACAATGAGATCCTGCTTTTCCTGGGGAGAGCAGTTGGAGGGGATTTCTAATTTCCATAATATGCCTCCAGGTAAATCGATTATTATGTTGTTTTGATACAGCCAATCTGCTCCTAAAATAATTTCGTCAGTCATGTCAGGGGTCTGGATTAAATTTCCTTTTGTTTTAAACCCTTGTATTGAGAATGGGACCTGTGCCCATTCCCAGCCTGTGCTTGGCTTTCCCTGAAAAGATTTTAAAGTGACTTGTTTTACTCTCTCCCCTGCCTGTGGAGCGGTTTTAATTAAAGAGACAGCAGCCCCAGTATCAATCAAAGCTAGTGCAGGAGCGCGGTTCTCCTGCTGGACATAAATGTGCGGTCTCCCTCCAGAGTCCCAGAACATTTTACCGATGAGCCCCCATTGCTGCGCTCCTGTATTATGTGGGGTGCTCATGTCCAGCAGGCCCCCCTAGTCCCGGTTGCTCGGGGGGGCACTTGTGGCTATGCTAGTTACACGCTCCTGATTTTCTTGTGCTTGTAGGGCTTCTTGGACTAGAGCTCGAGTTGGGGCTTTGTCCCAGTGCTCCCAACTACCTCCCTGTCGCATCACTGCCCGCCAGGCCAATCGGCGGATCGTGGAGTCATAAGTATTCTGTCCCTCATCCTCAGCTCTTTGGAAATTATCATTTTTTTCAGAAGGGCGGGGGTTTGAGCATGAATAATGTCCCCGTGGCTTATGATTTCCCCGTCCGCGGTAGCGACCTCGGGAGCCCCCTATTCCCATATTACCACTCTCATTGGAATAAGTTATTTGCTCAAGCGCGGCCACAAAGGGAGCCCTTTCTTTTTTTATTTGGAGTGTGGGGCCAGAATGAGTGGTGATCTGTTTGATCAGATCTCGGAGCTCAGTCATGCTCCCGGGCTGGTTAGGTGCCCAGACGCTGAGCTTATTAGCATAGTAAGGGAGGAGAGTCGCAGCACAGTCCCTCAGGGCGTCTGTGCCGTATGCTACAGTGTCAGGGTTATTTGCAGGGGCTCCTTGGGCATCTTCAGGGCGGGTGATGCCTGCCATGACCTGCATAAGTCCCCAGCGGGATAGGTACCCTTCGGGGTCTTCATTAGGTTCCTGCATCATGCTAGCCGCCTGTATCATTAGATGTCGGCGACCCATTTGTTCCCCTAGGCTTGCAAACAGGGGTAGGAAAGTATTGTTCTCCCTGTTTTCTCTTATCACCCGATCAATGACTCCCTGTAATTCGGGTGCTGCACAGGCGGTTATGAGGCGTTTAAGCTCAGAGACTGTTAAATCTTCTCTGCCTGCCAATTGCAGCACACGCAGAGTCCATTTTGAGAAATTTTCCCGGTTAAGGGGTCCAAGCATTTTTGCCATTGCTTGGAGATCAGCTGCTGATACGGGGACGGTTGTAGTAGCTGTGCTAGTCCCTGCATCTGTGTCTGTTCTTGTTACAGTAATTCTGTTAATGGCTGCAACCGGCCCCTGGGGCTCAGGATTGCTGCTCCGTATCTCTCTTTCCCACACCTCACTAGATTCCCTCGGGGCATCTTCCCAGTCAGGGACGTCACTCTGGGGATCAAAGTCCCACTCTCCTGCCGTTACCGCTGCTATCTGGCGGTTTGCGAATCCCAGCCTTTGTTTAAGGTGCTGGATAAGGGACTCGCATCGGCTGTGATTAGCGGGGAGAGCTTTACTTTGTTCTATGGTTAATCTCTTGACCATGCCTTGCAATACTTGATTCTCTTTTTCTATTTTTTCCTTTTCCCTGACCTGTTCCTCTAACTTCTTTTCTCTTTGTTTGCCCTCCCTGATTGCCTCCCGGAGAGGGTCTAACTGGCTTTGCACCCCTGTCGCTACCACTTTCCATCTGTCTGCCTCTTTTTCCATATGAGTGAGTTTTTCATGCAGGGAGGCATTCTCCTCCTGGCAAGATGCCAAGCGGGAGTATAAATCCCTGCATGCGTCCCACAAAAGCCAGATTGCTGCTGAATCCCTTTTAGTTGGAGTAGGCTTGTACAGGATTATATACCTTGCCAGCCTATCCTCCAAATCTGAAATAGTACACACATCTCCCAGCCCCCCTTCCGTCCACGGGCTGTGTCCAAACCTCTGTAGTACTTGTTTAAAGGGTGTGGGCTCTTGGACAAAAGACAGCCTTCCCTGTTTTTCTCTAAAGATGTCTGTAGACTGTGTCTTCCTAAACATTTTCCCTAACAAGTGTGCCATAGCCAAGTACAACACAGGAAACCAAGCTGATAAATATCAGAACGCTATAACCTCCAATTCCTAAAGGAGTGACTTACAAATAGCAATTTCCCTTTTTAACTCCTGAAGGAACAACTTAACCCTCTCTGGGCCAGAGGGAGAGACACTAAGTCTCCCTCTGTATTACTCGTCTGCTACCACCGAGGGTTCATACACCAATTATACAAATCCTTCCCCGGATCAGAGTGAGAAACACTAAGTTCTCCTCTTTAGCTCAGTCTTGCTATGGCTGAGGGTGTATGTACCTCTATAACACAATTTAAACCTAAACTCCTATATCCTTCAGAGTTTGGTT
>NW_020674053.1:0-217 GCF_002925995.2 Terrapene triunguis | reverse complement strand
AACACAATTTAAACCTAAACTCCTATATCCTTCAGAGTTTGGTTAATTAACTGAAAGTTTACACTCTTTTTCCTCTAGTGCCAGGCTTGCTAAAGCTGGCGGTGTGCACACCAGTTTTATAATAACTGTGGATTCTATGCTTGCTCCCCCTTTCGCATTCTCCACCAATAATGTTGTCCCACAAACTTATACAGGATCGTTTTAGGGGTCAAGACAA
>NW_020674052.1:459-10192 GCF_002925995.2 Terrapene triunguis | reverse complement strand
GGACAATCGTCTGCAGATGGCTCTCTTTTACTTGTAAGTCTCCCTGTGTACCTGTGTGCTGGCAAGTGGGTAATGTTTTCCCTTTAAAAAGGCGATCAAAGTTTATGTGAACCCCTCCAGGTATTTAATCATTTCAGAAAGCCTGATTCTAGTATCACTTATACTCTATAAATCTGATATTACTCTAAACGAGTCAATGGTTTTATAATGGGGTAACTAAAAAATAACAAAACAAGAAAAACCAGGCCCATAGGCTTTATCCTTCATGTGTAATGGATTAAATTTTTCTGTCATGAGTTTGTTCTTTTTTCTGTTTTCCGAGGCTTCTTGCTGTGTGCAGCGACTTCCCCAGCCAGGACCGTAGCAACAAAGAACATGGCCCCCTCCGAATGGTGGCCCCCTCCGAACGTATGTCCGGGTGGGTCCCCTTACAATGCAGAAACTGGAATGCGGTATTTATTTTGTCACTTTTAGGGGCCCCCTTCCTTGCGGGGCCCCCTCCGGTCGGAGGGTACGGAGGGCGTTCGCTACGCCTCTGAGTATATATATTTCCCTCTAGATACTGGTTTGGATTTACACAATTTGTCATGTCTCAGCTGTTTATATTTTGTAAGCTTCACGTAAAACAAAAGAATTCCTTGTTCTTTTTCCTAAGTAAGATGGCCATTCATTGAACTTTACTATATAAAACTAATAACCCTTGTTTTATTTAACTGCTTTGTAGCACAATTGTCATAAGTAGATGAGTATTAAAATGTCCAATATTCCCAATTGTTCATCCACCATCCAAAATATTCTCGGGCACTTGCTTTGTTTTGCTCAGCCCTATATCTAACCAGGTGCCTGTCAGTTTACTGGTACTTGTCAGCTGAGACACTGAGCATGTCTAATGGATAGAGCCCCTGTAAATGAAATTTATACTTACTGATAAAACGAGTCCAAAGGTCTCTGAGAGCGTGGCGCAAAAGATCAAAGATAGAAATAGGAGACTAGTCCACCTCTGCATCTGAAAGGAAACCACAAACGCTCGGTGTTAGTTGCTTTGCCTTCCTGTTTGGGATCCCAGGTATGGGGGTTTAAATCGACTTAGGTTCCCGCAGGAACCTGATGCCTTAAGAAACATCGAGACAGGAGGAACTTATGCGAAGGAAGGGTGTGTATCCGGGGGTGAATCCTGTGCATCTGAAAGTTCAGGAAGGAACGGCAGAGAATGTCAAATCCTAAGAAAGCAGGAACACCCCCAAAGTCGGAGACGGGGGTAGAACCTGACCGCAGTGGGGCACGGAGACAGGAGATCAGTCTTTACAATACCTGCCCCCTTTGCCACTTCTACACACAAGTCATTGCAGTCACTAATATGGGGTGTCAGAAGGAAAGGCGTCCAGGGTTTAAGATTTCATGTACCTGAAAGTTAAATACCTCCCAGAAGGCAAAGAGGCTAAAAATAAGTACCTTGAGTTGGGGTGCGCTACTCTGTTCTTCACTGCGCGGGTTCAGTCCTGGCTGGCAGTGGGGCAGGGAGCTGTCCGCAGGCTGCTCTGGGGAATGGATGGTCACAGCTGGGACTCCTCACTGCATGGCCCTGGTGCGCATGCGCTCACTGAGTAGGGGATGCAATGGAGTGGGGGGGCTGCAGTGCCTGTAAGCCCAAGACTGCTCCCCCTCCGCTATTTATGGGTTGCAGCACAACTTTGCAGGCGCGGCTCTCTCCCAGGGGAGAATCGAGAGCCGCCCACATCCCCGGGTCATTTCCCCTCACCAAGTCACTGCATTAGGAAGGGCAAAAATTACAGCAATTCAATTAGAGGCATTTGGAAGCAAGATGTGGGCTGCACATAGATAACAGCCTGGCCAATTACCTTTCATTACGCCTGGGTTGGACACTGGCTAGCAGTGAAAAGAGCGCTGTTCTACTAGACAGCCTGGCCTGCCTTCTATCTTTCTCCTGAAACTTCAGAAGTTCTTTGTTGTTGTTTGAGAATAAGGAAGGGTAAATTGAACACAGCTCCCTCTTTGGAGAATCAGGTACAGAAGCAGAGCTAAATGGAAAAGGCTCTGTATTATGCTGGCTAATAAGACTCGTATCCTTGTCAATTACAGTATTTGTTATTACATTCAAGAACACAGAGTCCGTCCCGTCCCCACCCACACCTTTCTCTGCGAGCCCCATGAATCTCTCTTCAGTCCAGACAGACACTGTCGGTTTCCTTTAAAATTCCTTTGAATCAGTCTGTTTACTCTAGCATCAAAGCAAAAGGAACTGGAGGCAAACTGAGTTATTTTACTTACTTAAAACTTCAAAGTGTTAAAGGGGGAGCCGTTTAGAAATATATTCTGTTTATTTCTTGTCTGGACTACAGCTTAATGACATTTTGCATCTAAAATGTAAGCATTCTTTTTCTCAAGTTTTTGTGAAAAAGTAACACAAACTCACCCCACTACCTTTATATCCCACATGTTCGCTTTTGGACATTTTGGTTCTACTGGTTTTTCTTATCTTAAATATAGTTATAGTCAGTAAAGTGATGATAAAAATAACACAACGGGGATTCCAAATTTTGTTTCCCTCAATGATTGCCAGATCAAATTTGCTCAGTTTAAAAGGCATAAACTGAGTTTTCTAACTAGTGGTCCTGCAAACTCCTTTTGAGAACTGAAAACTACATTGAGAGCTTTCTACCTTACCACAGATTTGCTGGTAATTTAATTTTATTGTACAAGATCGACTAGACGCTACCTCACTCTTCTACAGCTCCTAGGGTATGCTGTGCCATAGGAATAAACATGTGGAAGGAAGGGGTTTTTGAACAGTGTGAGATACAGTATCCCTCATAGGTTTAAAGGCAGGTAGTGTTTTTACTAGAGTGTAGCAAAACCCAGGATAGAGGAAAAGGTCATATCTTGGTCTAGGTCTCCCCCACTACTTGCAATTCTGTTCTCCCTGTGACAGGAAAAGCAGGGCTATATTAGTTTAAACATGTCACTAGAACCCTGATGTAAAAATGCAGCTCTACAGTCTTATATGGATAATTTGGGAATGGTTTATTTCTTGCAGTATTTAAATATGAATGCACATCAATGTGAAGAGTAAACTTTGCAAATCTTATTCAACACTTCATGTCATTTACTGGGGATATTCTGTCAGCCAGGACCTGCATGACCCTTAGAATTCAGACTAGATAGATGTGTAAAAGGATCTGGGAAATAGCAAAATAATTTTTGCAAAGTGCCTTTTATTTTAACTTCTCCAATGAAGCATTTTTTACTGAAATTGTCTAGCCTTCATCAGTTACTTTCATTTCTAACTTTGAGGCTGTTGTATGACACAAAATGTTTTCTTTGTGTATTAAAATAAAAGGACAAAGGTGTGAAAAACTAAATTCAAGCAGCATTATAATAAAAATGCATTAATTTTGCTATCTTTAGCTGCATTTGTTCTACATGTCCCTCTCAAATGTATTTGGAACAATGTATTTTTAGCTCTTTGCTGCTTTTACAGATCCAGACTAACACGGCTACCCCTCTGATATTTTTAACTTGTGACTCTTATTCTCTTTTATCAGCATAATTCTTGCATCAGTTTGTCAAATTATGTCATAAAATAATCTCCTCATCTTTGTTGGAATCAGAAGTAGATGAAAGCCTCTTTATACTCTCAAAGGCTTAATCCGTCATTTCCCCATTATACATTTTGTCTAAACCTATATCTTCAGGTTAGTGTCAATTACATAATTTTACCAGTCATTCCTGCAACTGCTGTTCTTATTTTCTCAATTTTCCCTGTCAAGAATGTTATTAGTCTTTATTATTATTTATTATTATTCTGTAGGAATTATAAACCTTACTCCTCAGGCAGAAGAATTGAAAATTAGTCTTAAACCTGCTTTTCTATAAAAGCTTAAAAAACAGCCATTTGTCTGGGTAAATTATCACTGGGATGATCTTCTCACGTCCATTTATTTATTTATTTATTGGGTGGAAAGGGCTTCATGTAGTTTGCAGTGACTGTTAAAATTATGTCTGGTACTGAGCAGAATTTTGCCATCAGACAACACTCTAATGAGCCTGATCCAAATCCCACTTAAGTCAATGGGAGTCTCTCCATTGAGTCCTGTGGGGTTTGGATTAGGTCCAGCAGCACAGGTTTGGAAATAAAACTGTATCTAAAATTCTGTAATTCTATACGTGAGGGGTTGGATGCTTCTAATTTATTGTACAACTATCTCTCACAAAAAAAATACGTAGCTACAGTATTCTATAATAGATTGCATCTTAACATATTACTGTTTAAATAAGTGGTATTTCATAAATCAGGAGAAAAATGGGCTGCTATTTTTGGAACAGTGAAAAAAATTCAACCATTTTTCTTTGGCAAATATTAGAATTGTGAAACAAAACCATGACTTGGTCTAGTGAATTGTTGTAGTGGCTGCGGTTTGTACTGGAGGCAAGGGATGTGCATTCAGGCTTCTTGTTTCTTGAATTAGCACGTTAGCAGGGCTTGTAAAAAAAAAAAATCAGAATGCTCTGTCCCTAGGAAAGGTCAGCTCTTTGTATTGATTGAGTCACCTGTTTTTCGCTAGCACTCTGTAATACTAACCCTGAGATATTCCACTCTTTATTTTTCACCAATCTGAGGAACAACCATTTATTGTTACTCCATTTCCTATAACTAGGTTTGAATATATTGTAATGATGGGAATCACCAGGTGGCACTGTTACACATAATTTTATACATTCTTCTTAGAATCATGTGAGCAGTTTTTGAATACCTGCTGTACAGTTGTTAGTGTTGTGATGTAATTTCTTGTGTGAGGAGCTGTTGCACACAGCAAGAGAGTCTGCTTTCTGCTTTAATCTAACTAGAATCAGTTCTTTGTACAGAGTTGGCTCTGGTGTTTGGCCTGAGATTTCTGAAAGGGAGGTTTGCCAGCATGCTATTTATGACCACCTGTATTCAAGGACTGTTGTACATAATGTAAAATAAACAACATGTACTAAGGAAATACCCACACTCTACATAACTGATTTGTCCTCCAACCAGAAACCTATTTGCTAGGCCCCAACGTCTATTACCATTAAGGAGAGGGGCTAAAATATGATACGACTTTGCCCCTTATCCTGCGATGTGTTTCTCTTAATAGATTCTTGTGCAGGTTAGGAGTTTTACAATGCCATTAAAGGGAAAATTTGTAGACCTAGTTCCTGGTTCACCACTGTTATTCCAGTTTTTGTCAGTGATTTTGTCAGCCTTTGATTTCAAGAGAGTTACACCATCAGAAAACTAGAACAACCGTGTTGAATAAAGCCTTGGTGTGAAAAGTTCTGGCAAGTTTAATGATAAAGTCACAGGGATGGCAGGAGGAGGCAAGCTAGTCAGGGATAAAACAGAAGAGGCGCCCAGAAGTTGGGAAGAAGTGATAGAAGTGAACCTTGCAAATGTGATTGGGGCCCAGGAGCTGGGATGGCATGGCAAAAGGGAGTCAGGTCAGCAGGATGGGTGAAGGGAAGGAGTTGGGCCAATGGGTGGTGGCATTTATACATTTTGGGAACATTTTGTAGACATGGATGAAATGGAGCCAAATTCAGGACCAGATGCTGACTCTCTTATTCCAAAAGTAGTCCCATGAAAATCAATGGGACTACTTGGGGAGTAAGGTACTAGTTAATGTGAATAAGGGTATCAGAATGTGGTTCTTAGAAGTTATACCTGCAAGACATCTGCATAAAATATCCAGCCCTATAAGGGACACTTTTAACATCTTTATGAAACTCCAAGTACATTACACTCAGTGAATCCCCTTTTATTCAGTATTTTACTAAGTGGTCAAAGAATCCCTGCAAGTGAAAGAAACACAATTTAATCTTGGAGGAGATGGGCTGATTTGATTGCAGCAAAATATACTTATCTAAATATTGAAAGAGTAATTAATTATACTGAATTTTATTTCTGGAACAAAGGGGAGGGTCAGCCGTTTAATTCACAGGATCAGGCCTAGGTGCTGTGTTGAAGGTAGATCAAATCTTCTTCCAAGCATCCAGCACAAGTAACTGAAATAGGCACTGAAGAACTCTGCAAGGAGAAATTTTCCTCCCGCAGGCTACAGAGCTGCTCTGTAGCTGTTGTTTGAGCCTGAAGGATGACTTGGTGACTGGCAACTTGATAATACATGAAAGTCATGTCGAATAAGTACAAGGCAGGGCACATTGAAAGGAGACATTTGAACTACTCATAGATATTGCTGGGTTGTAAATTAACTGCAACCTCTCAGGGGAAAGAGTTGCAGATGAGAGGGGCAGTCGTGGACAGCTCAATGAATGTATCTGCATAGTGGTAGTCAAAAAGGACACAAAATGTTAGAATGATTTAAGAATCTGTTTGAGGGTGCCTGAATTACTGAGTTTGGTATACATGATGATGCATTTCCTAGAAGGGATGTGAGGTATAAGGTAATTTGTGAGTTGAAAACAGGGATAAAGTTGTGGCGAGGGGGAGGGGGTAAAAGTTGTGATTATGAATGGAGTGGTTTGTTGGGGTGGGATGAAGATGGTTTATTGGGTATTATCAGTTGGATCCGGTTTGATTGTGTGTATATGATCTCCATTATAAGTACAATGGTGTTTGTTGTTTCTTCTTATTTTAAGGGTATTTGTATGTGGCGGAGGATTTTCTGGATTTTAAAGTTAATCTGTACTGAATGGCAGGAGAACCAAAGGGGTTGAGCACTATCCCTCGGGCAGACCTTTCCCCTTATCTAGTCTTGGCAGCTGGATCACTGACAGAAGGGGGTATAGTTCCTATGTACATGGAGGTGGGATTGAAGTTTTTCTCTCATCTGATTGGGGGCCTTTTGATGTGGAGTGTTTACATGTTCTGTAAAGCCTTCTGGATCTAGTGCTTTGTCCTAGAGGTGCTTCCTTGAGAACCCAGCTGTGACAGCTCTATCTTTTCAATGGTTGAGAAGACTAAGCAATGCAGTGGTGAGTTGGGGATGTGAAGGGAGGATGAGATAATTGTTTCTGGGCCTTTGGCTGTCTGATTCCTGTGCTGTCTACTAAAACTTCACCAGCCAATCAATCACTCCTTTTGTCAACTCCTGTTCTCTCCTCCTGTGTCTGTATGTTGTCAGTATGGATCATAAACTTTTTGGGGCAGGAAACTTGCCTTTGTACATGCTTATAAACCTCCAGGCATCTTGTTGGCATCATACAAATAATAAATAAGATAAAAAATTATGATAATATGGAATAGGCAAGGGGGAAGAGTCTTCAGACTTTAGTAAAACAAGTTATCAATTCCATCTGTCTCTCTGGAAGTTTCATCTTGAGAGCTCAAGGCATTAGCTTTCAGGCTCTCTGCTCTTTGTTTCATACTACTTAATGCAAGGCTAGTGGCAAAAGTTTCTGCCGTACATTATTTAATCATGGAAGAGATGCCCAACTTCATGTATGATTATTGACTGCTGCCTCTTGCGATATACAGGTAAGATCCTGAATAAGGCCGGATTCTGTAGTAAATGAGGTAAGTTTCTGGAGGTGTAGTGCCTCCTTCACCATAGAATTTGACTGGTATGCAATGACTGAGTCAGGAAGGAGGAACCCTACCTCATTCTGTTTGAGACTTGCATAGTGTCCAATGTATTTGGCATAGGGCCACAATTGAACAATGGAGATTAAAAACAGATATTAAAAGCTACCTCATTCATAGAGCACTGTCCATCCTCACACAGAATGAGTTATAGGTACTCTAGATAAGTAGTATGTGATCACATAATGGAAGACTGTCATAATGCAAGGGTTAAGGTTGTATAAGCAATGTTAACTTTGGCATTTCTAGACTTGAAAATATCTACCTATGTACCTACGCATATGGACCCCCATCATCATATCTGAACGCCTCCCAAAATTACAATGTATACATAAAGATATTTCTCTCTCTCTCTTTTGTCCAATCAATTAGAGAGAGACTAGTTATTTTTAATGTGGTACTATTGTGGAAAAATTTGTTCAAAGCAGCACATTTTTCATTTTGCCTTGAGGATACTCTGATTTATGATTATCCTGTAATCTTCTGGGAGTGAATGCTAGATTTGTGGGCCAGTGGCCAAGAAAGTTCTGTCTACTGCACACATGAGATTAAATTTGTAGTAGAACATAGTTGTGGGAAGTCATGATCTCATAGTGTGAAGCAGCCCTTCGGGTAATTTGGGTCAATTCCATATAGGTCCAAAACCTTGAATCCATCACAGTATTCATCAGGCAGCCAGTGCGGACAGCAGTGAAGTACTGAGGTGATGTACTCTCTGCAACCTGTGTTGCTAAGCAGCCTGGCAGCTAGGCTGCTGTGTTCTGAAACAACTGTAGTTACTTTTTTATTAGGTTGGTGGTTTAACAACTAGGCACAGAGAATTACAGTTATCAAGCCTGGAGATCACAAATGAATGAGTTACTGTCACTAAGTCTAAATCTGCAAGGAGGAGGCACAGGCTTCTTGTCAGAAAGATGGGAAATGGTGTACTTAGTAGCCATGACTATTTGATTATCTGTGATGTTCTGTTCAGGGCACCCAAAACTGTAACCCACTGTGACACTTCTGCCTCAGCAAGTGAGAGCTTTTCTGGAGATTAGACTGTGTGCCAACTCCCTGCCACACTAATCTGTCTGTTTCACCAGCAAACTCTTTGAGACTCTGCCAATCTGAATCTTGCCTTGCAAGTAATTGACAGTGAACCTCAGCTCCCAAGTTCCTCCAGAGATGTCTGTATGCAGTGTCATGTTCCTCTCGCAGAAATTATGAAGTTTGCCACCTCCAAAGAGATAGGGCACACACCAGCCTGTTAGGTTAGCTGAAAACTCACACTTTGCTGTAATAACACAGCATTGAGATAGTTTGGTAATAAAACTAAAAATAAGTTTATTAATAAAGAACAGAGATTTAAGTGGTACTAAGCAAGAGAAAAAGATACTGGTATGGTTACAAACAAAACATTATTTCTAGTGACTAAAACTTAATCCTAGCAAGGTATACCTTTGTCTAAAACAGTTTCTCATTGTTTCTCACAGCAAGTTATCAGCACTTTTTTTCCCCTTCAGGCCAAGAGGACCCAAATTTCACAGGCTGAGAGGATGCTGTTCCATATGCCCCTTAAGTGATGGATAACTAGACTGTCTTTCTGCACCCCTTTTTATTTTCCAAAGTCCATTGTCTTTGGTTCAAGAGCCAGGAAGACTTCCTGGGGTGAAAACTCTGTCCCCTGATGTGCTCATCAAGCTCCTGCTTGTTATTTTTGTTTACCTTATAAGTAAATGTACTTTCATTGTCCTCTGGCTTACAAAGCTTGATCCAGACAGGTACATCCACATTCCTTTGTCTAATGCAGGCTGGTTTATCAACTCTCTCCACAACATATTTTAGGAACATATTTCCAGCACACATAGGGCTGGTCTATACTTAGCCGCTAGTTCGGCGGCTGGAAATCGAACTTCCTGGTTCGATTTATCGCGTCTGGTCTGGACGCGATAAATCGAACCAGGAAGTGCTCGCCGTCGACTGCGGTACTCCATCTCAACGAGAGGAGTACCGCGGAGTCGACGGGGGAGCCTGCCTGCCCCGTGTGGACCGCGTCTGAACCGCGGTAAGTTCGAAGTAAGGTATGTCGACTTCAGCTACGTTATTCACGTAGCTGAAGTTGCGTACCTTACTTCGACTTGGGGGGTTAGTGTAGACCAGGCC
>NW_020674052.1:0-359 GCF_002925995.2 Terrapene triunguis | reverse complement strand
AAGTTGCGTACCTTACTTCGACTTGGGGGGTTAGTGTAGACCAGGCCATACATAACTCTTTATACACCACTCATACATGCATCACACATTGATATTTGTGACCAGTATGTCACCAGCTTTCAGAGAAGACCTTGCTTGATGCACTTTTATAGTACAATAATATTGTATACAATCAGTTGATTTAATTGCTTAATATTTGGGAGTCAGAGCCCCTGTTTTCCCTCTGGGGTGTCTGGACCCTAATTGTCACAGTATCCAGAAGCAGTAAGGAGGCCCAAGTGGCCACAAGGCTGTGGACTGTCTTAATGATCTAAGGATTTACACTCAGTGGAGAATAACATTATAGAGGTAGCAAATTC
>NW_020674051.1:806-1215 GCF_002925995.2 Terrapene triunguis | reverse complement strand
CCACCAAGTCCCATACCCCCCTCACCCAAAGTCCAAACACGGAGGGGCGGCAGGGGCCGTGAAAACTTTCACTCCACCCCAGCGGACAGCTATAGCACTAGAAGGCTCTCATTCCCCAAAATCTGAAAAGTCCTTTCCTACCCGCCTCACACAAGACCCCGTCCAAGTTTCACCTCTCCGTTCCATGTGTGGTTGTTAATAAAAAATACGTTTCTGTTCATTACTGTTTCCATCCTCTTCTTTTGGAGGAGAGTCTGTCTGAAGGGAGGGGGGAAGGGGCTTGGTAATTAGACAGGACAGTCACCTTTAGCAGGGGGCAGGCCCAGCAGCAGGGCACATACACAGTGCAGTGACTAGTTACCCTGGTCAGTCTGGGAGGTGGCTTTCATGTTCTGGGGGGGGGGGGGGG
>NW_020674051.1:0-706 GCF_002925995.2 Terrapene triunguis | reverse complement strand
GGGGGGGGGGGGAAGTTTAGAAGCATCATTAGCATCACAACACTAAACCCAGGTTTAAAACATTCCCGCGAAAACAGTAATGAAGACAACGGTGTTCATTAGCAAAACTGAACAGATTTTATTTTTTGGGAAGGGGGTGAAGGGGGTAACTGGGTAAAGAAACGGGGGCAAGTTCAGCCTCTGTGTCCAGAAACTTAAAAGTCACTGGGTACCCTGCTCAGTCTTGAACCTGGCTTTCAAAGCCTCCCGGATGCACAGCGCGTCCCACTGGGATCTTCTAATCGCCCGGCTGTCTGGCTGGGCGTAATCAGCAGCCAGGCTATTTGCCTCAACCTCCCACCCCGCCATAAAGGTCTCCCCCTTGCTCTCACAGAGATTGTGGAGCACGCAGCAAGCTGCTATAACGATGGGGATATTGGTTTCGCTGAGATCACAGCGAGTCAGTAAGCTTCTCCATCTCCCCTTGAGACGGCCAAAAGCACACTCCACCACCATTCTGCACTTGCTCAGCCGGTAGTTGAAGAGTTCTTTTTCACTGTCCAGGGCGCCAGTATAGGGCTTCATGAGCCAGGGCATTAGCGGGTAGGCTGGGTCCCCGAGGATCACTGTAGGCATCTCCACATCCCCAACGGTTACCTTGTGGTCCGGGAAGTAAATACCAGTCAGGGCTGCTCGCATGCGGGTGTCCTTGCGCTTCAGGGCAGGG
>NW_020674050.1:1901-5346 GCF_002925995.2 Terrapene triunguis | reverse complement strand
TTGTTTTAAATAAATCTCAATACAAGTTATGACAGGACTGGCTACAAATGTTCTCTTTGTGGGAGATCTAAGGCCTGGTCTACACTACGAGTTTAGGTCGACTTTAGCAGCGTTAAATCGAATTAAGCCTGGGCACGTTCACACAACGAAGCCCTTTCTTTCGACTTAAAGGGCCCTTTACACCGGTTTCTTTACTCCACCTCCGACGAGGGGATTAGCGATAAAATCGGCCTTAACGGGTCGGAATTGGGGTAGTGTGGACGGAATTCGACGTTATTGGCCTCCGGGAGCTATCCCACAGTGCTTTATTGTGACCGCTCTGGACAGCATTCTCAATTCAGATGCACTGATCAGGTAGACAGGAAAAGGCCCGCGAACGTTTGAATTTCATTTCCTGTTTGCTCAGCGTGGAGAGCACAGGTGACCACGCAGAGCTCATCAGCACAGGTAACCGTGATGGAGTCCCAGGATCGCAAAAGAGCTCCAGCATGGACCGAACGGGAGGTACGGGATCTGCTCGCCATATGGGGAGATGAATCCGTGCTAGCTGAACTCCGAAGCAGTAAACGAAATGGCAAAATATTAGAAAAGGTCTCCAAGGCCATGAAGGACAGAGGCCATAACAGGGACGCACAGCAGTGCCGCGTGAAAATTAAGGAACTAAGGCAAGCCTACCACAAAGCCAGAGAAGCAAACGGAAGGTCTGGGGCAGAGCCGCAAACATGCCGCTTCTACGCAGAGCTGCATGCCATTCTAGGGGGTGCAGCCACCACTACCCCAACCGTGTGCTATGAGTCCCTCACTGGAGAAACACACAGGGAAGCGGGTTCGGGGGACGAGGAAGATGAGGATGGAGATAATGTAGATAGCTCACAGCAGCAAGGAAGCGGAGAAACCGGTTTCCCCAACAGCCAGGATATGTTTATCACCCTGGACCTGGAACCAGGAACCCCTGAACTCACCCAAGGCGTGCTCCCAGACCCTGAGGGCACACAGGGGACCTCTGGTGAGTGTACCTTTGTAAATATTACACATGGTTTAAAAGCAAGCGTGTTTAATGATTAATGATTAATTTGCCCTGGCAATCGCGGCCAGTACAGCTACTGGAAAAATCTGTTAACGTGTATGGGGATGGAGCGGAAATCCTCCAGGGACATCTCCAGAAAGCTCTCCTTCATGTACTCCCAAAGCCTTTGCAAAAGGTTTCTGGGGAGGGTTGCCTTATCTCGTCCGCCATGGTAGGACACTTTACCACGCCAGGCCAGTAGCACGTAGTCTGGAATCATTGCATAACAAAGCATGGCAGCGTATGGTCCCGGTGTTTGCTGGCATGCAGACAACATCCATTCCTTATCGCTCTTTGTTATCCTCAGGAGAGTGATATCATTCACGGTCACCTGGTTGAAATGGGGCGATTTTATTAAGGGGACATTCAGAGGTGCCCGTTCCTGCTCTGCTGAACAGAAATGTTCCCCTCTGTTAGCCACGCGGTGGGGGGAGGGGTGAAGTGATCATCCCAGAGAATTGGGTGTGGGGGGAGGAGGGGGGGTTAGTTGGGTTTGTGCTGCATGTTAACCCGGAAACCGCAGCCCCTCCTTTCACATTGCAAACCCATTTTAAATGGCTAACCCAACGGGTGCTTGGTATGGGAAATGAGGGCGCTGCTGTTTGAAACCATTCCCACATGTTAAGAAGGTTAAAAAAGCCAAAAGACTGTGGCTTACCATGGCTGCCTGCAAGCCGAAATCTGTGGCCTGGCACTGCGTGACTGATCTCTCACAGCAAACCGGCAGGCCCTCAATATAAGAGGAAAAATGCGACCTTGTAATGAAAGCACATGTGCTGTGTAATGTGAACAGCAAAATTTAACGTGAAAGAGTGTACCCATTGTTCTCTAAAATGTGTCTTTTTTAACCACCTCTCCCTTCTCCTCCACCAGCTGCAAATGTTTCTCCTTCACAGAGGCTAGTGAAGATTAGAAAGAGAAAACGGAGGACGCGGGACGATATGTTCACGGAGCTCCAGATGTCCTCCCACGCTGACAGAGCACAGCAGAATGCGTGGAGGCAGTCAATGTCAGACTACAGAAAAGCACAATATGAATGAGAGGAGAGGTGGCGGGCTGAATCGCAGGATGAACAGAGCAAGTTACGGGCTGAAGATGATAGGTGGCGTCAGCTTGCAGACAGAAGGCAAGAGTCGATGCTCCGGCTGCTGGAGCATCAAACTGATATGCTCCAGCATATGGTTGAGCTGCAGGAAAGGCAGCAGGAGAGAGATCGCCGCTACAGCCCCTGTGTAACCAACAGCCCTCCTCCCCAAATTCCATAGCCTCCTCACCCAGACGCCCAAGAACACGGTGGGGGGGGGGCCTCCGGCCACCCAGTCACTCCACCCCAGATGATTACCCGAGCATCAGAAGGCTGACCTTCAATAAGAGTTAAAGTTTTAAACTGCAGTGTGTCCTTTTCCTTCCCTCCTCCCCCACCCATCCCAGGCTACTTTGGCAATTATCCCCCTAGTTGTGTGATGAATTAATAAAGAATGCATGAATGTGAAGTAACAATGACTTTATTGCCTCTGCAAGCGGTGCTCAAAGGGGGGTGGGGAGGGTGGGGTGGTTCGTTTACAGGGAAGTAGAGTGAACCGGGTGGGGGGGGGGGGCGCGGAGGGTTCATCAAGGAGAAAGAAACAGAAGTTTCACACCATAGCCTGGCCAGTCACAAAACTGGTTTTCAAAGCTTCTCTGATGCGCACCGCGCCCTGCTGTGCTCCTCTAACCGCCCTGGTGTCTGGCTGCGCGTAATCAGCGGCCAGGCGATTTGTCTCAACCTCCCACCCCGCCATAAATGTCTCCCCCTTACTCTCACAGATATTGTGGAGCGCACAGCAAGCAGCAATAACAACGGGGATATTCTTTTCGCTGAGGTCTGAGCGAGTCAGTAAGCTGCGCCAGCGCACTTTTAAACGTCCAAATGCACATTCCACCACCACTTGGCACTTGCTCAGCCTGTAGTTGAACAGGTCCTGACTCCTGTCCAGGCTGCCTGTGTACGGCTTCATGAGCCATGGCATTAAGGGGTAGGCTGGGTCCCCAAGGATCACGATAGGCATTTCAACATCCCCAACGGTTATTTTCTGGTCCGGGAAGAAAGTCCCTTCCTCCAGCTTTCGAAACAGAGCAGAGTGCCTGAAGACGCGAGCATCATGTACCTTTCCCGGCCATCCCACGTTGATGTTGGTGAAACGTCCCTTGTGATCCACCAGGGCTTGCAGCATCATTGAAAAGTACCCCTTGCGGTTTATGTACTCGGTGGCTTGGTGCTCCGGTGCCAAGATAGGGATATGGGTTCCGTCTATGGCCCCACCACAGTTTGGGAATCCCATTGCAGCAAAGCCATCCACTATGGTCTGCACGTTTCCCAGAGTCACTACCCTTGATATC
>NW_020674050.1:0-1801 GCF_002925995.2 Terrapene triunguis | reverse complement strand
GGGGAAAGCAAGTCACAAAGTTCCATGAAAGTGCCCTTACGCATGCGAAAGTTTTGCAGCCACTGGGAATCGTCCCACACCTGCAGCACGATGCAGTCCCACGAGTCTGTGCTTGTTTCCCGGGCCCAGAATCGGTGTTCCACGGCATGAACCTGCCCCAGTAACACCATGATTTCCACATTGCTGGGGCCTGTGCCTTGTGAGAGGTCTATGTCCATGTAAATTTCCTCATCAGTCTCGTCGCCTCGCTGCAATAGCCTCCTCGGCTGGTCCTGGTTTTGCTTTGGCATGTCCTGGCTCTACATATACTCGAGGACAATGCGCATGGTGTTCATAGTGCTCATAATTGCCGCGGTGATCTGAGCGGGCTCCATGATCCCAGTGCTAGCTATGGTGCCTGGTCTGAAAAAAGGCGCGAAACTAGTATCTGATGGACCAGGGGAAGGAGGGAGGGAGGGAGGGGCGAGTGACGACATGGCGTACAGGTACAGGGAATTAAAATCAACAAAGGTTTGTGTTTCTCCCTGATGCACAGCCACAACTGTCACACAGAATGGTCCCCCCCAAAGATTGAACTCAAAACCCTGGGTTTAGCAGGCCGTTGATTTCACGGAGGGACGGGAAAGCTAATGAATACAGAACAAATCTATTTTTTACATCTTAAGCTGGCAGCCGACGGTGCAGCATGACTGATAGCCACTGCAGTACGATGACGACGGATACCAGTCTTAATATACCATCTTCTACCAAAAGGCAAGGGGCTGCTGCTGTGTAGCAATGCAGCCCCACGTCTGCCAGCACCCAGATCGCCCTCGGCCTCTTCTGGGTGCTTAGCAGAAAATACTGGGTGCTTGGCAGAAAATAGCATACTACGATTGATAGCCATCATCGTCAAGACAGTTCAATAGGACTGACCATGTCTGCCCAGGTGCCTCTGATCGAACCGCAATATGACGACGATGGATACCAGTCGTAATATACCATCTACTGCCAAAAGGCAAAAGGCTGGTGCAATGCAGCCCTACGGCTGCCAGCCCCACGGCTACCAGTCATGCTGCACCGTCTACCGCCAAAAGGCAGTTAGCTGCTGCTGCTGCGTAGCAATGCAGTACCACGTCTGCCGGCACCCAGATGACATATGGTGACGGTGAGCTGAGCTGAGCGGGCTCCATGCTTGCCGTGGTATGTTGTCTGCACAGGTAACCCAGGTAAAAAAGCGCGAATCTATTGTCTGCCGTTGCTCTGACGGAGGGGGAGGGGCCTGACGACATGTACCCAGAACCCCCCACGACACTGTTTTGTATCATTCAGGCATTGGGATCTCAACCCAGAATTCCAATGGGCAGCAGAGACTGCGGGAACTGTGGGATAGCTACCCATAGTGCAATGCTCCGGAAGTCGACGCTAGCCTTGGTACTGTGGACGCGGTCCGCCGACTAGAGCACTTAGAGCATTTTATGTGGGGACACACACAATCGGCTTTATACAACCGATTTCTATAAAACCGGCTTCTATAAATTCGACCTAATTTCGTAGTGTAGACATACCCTAAGATTCAATTGACCTAAGGAAGTGACTGGTCCTATGGGACTGGCAGTAACCTGAACATTGCTGTGATTCGTGGTGTAAGGCAGTGGTTCTCAACCAGGGGTCTGGGGCCCCCTGGGGGGCCACAAGCAATTATCAGGGGGGCGGCCAAGCAAGGCCAGCATTAGACTTGCCGAGGCCCAGGGCAGAAAGCTTAAGTCCCAGCGCATGGGGCTGAAGTCCAGGGCCCCTGAGCCCCACCACCAGGAGCCAA
>NW_020674049.1:360-2064 GCF_002925995.2 Terrapene triunguis | reverse complement strand
ACGTATGGGGAGAGAGATAGAAGGGTGCGTATGGGGATGGAGAGACATATTCTGCAGCTGGCTTGCCACCTCGCCAAATCTCACCTCGGTCAGGACGCGGAGACGCCAGCTGCAGCGTGGGCGGGAGCTGCGTTCCCCTGCTCCGGTCTCTCCTGCATGCCCCTGACGGCCCAGCCAGCAGCCTCTTTGCCAGAGCAGGGCCACTGGATCAGTGGCAGTGGTCTCCTGGGAGGTAACAGGCCTGCAGTGCCAAGAGGAGGAGGGTATTGCTGGCACACTGATGGAAAATCCACCGTGCTAAGGCACGAGGCCAGGGAACCCCACTGCCGCCCTGCTCCCCAGCAGCTCCCGAAATCCACTAGACATGGGAATGGGCCTAATTAAGCAGCCAGGTCCCTGAAACTCCATCCCCTCCCCTCTGCACAGCCCATCGCTTGTTTCCCGTGTTACTGATTTCATGCTTCACTCTGCACGGCAATGAGTGTTTGTTAACCTCCAGATCCAATTTCTCGACGTGGCGCTCTAATCACGGCTGTGCGGCAGGAACAACAATCATCATAATCAAGGGCCCAGCCGGCGCCGCACAGCCCCCGACCCTGCCCGCGCTGCCTCGCGGCTGATCAACGGCAGGCCGCGAAGAGATGGATGCAAGCGGCTGCGAGCAGGGAAATTACCACCCTCCCCGCAGCCGGGGTTATGTGGAGTTTACCTGGCGCTATTTAAACCTCGGCTTCCCATGAGCGGAGGTGGCACACTGTGGAACAGGAGAGCTAGATGGGGCCGGCTTCCCGCAGCCAGATACGGGCCACAGGGCAGGGCAGATCCTTCACAGCAGCCAGACCCTTCCAGCCATGGGGCTTCACTTGGGCTCAATGACAGGGCAGGCAGGACCTGCCCCCTCCCAACCCCACCCGCCAGCCAGACCCTTCTGGGCAGGGAGTGCAGCATGAGCACCATTATCCAGCCAGACCTTCTGGAGTGGGGTGAGGAGGAGCCTCATCCTCCTTCCCTTGGCCAGAGCAAACAGGAAGGAACAGTGGGCTGGCACTGGAGAAGCCCCGTCCAATGCCGCCAGAGTGAGCAGGAGAGATACCCCCATAGAATCATAGAAGATTAGGGTTGGAAGGGACCTCAAGAGGTATCTAGTCCCACCCCCTGCCCAAAGCAGGACCAATCCCCAACTAAATCATCCCAGCCAGGGCTTTGGCAAGCCGGGCCTTAAAAACCTCCAAAGAAGGAGATTCCACCACCTCCCTAGGTAACCCATTCCAGTGCTTCACCACCCTCCTAGTGAAATAGTGTTTCCTAATATCCAACCTAAACCTCCCCCACTGCAACTTGAGACCATTGCTCCTTGTTCTGTCAGCTGGTACCACTGAGAACAGCCGAGCTCCATCCTCTTTGGAACCCCCCTTTCAGGTAGTTGAAAGCAGCTATCAAATCCCCCCTCATTCTTCTCTTCTGCAGACTAAACAATCCCAGTTCCCTCAGCCTCTCCTCATAAGTCATGTGCTCCATTTCCCTGATCATTTCTGTTGCCCTCCGCTGGACTCTCTCCAAAGACCTGCTCAGAGCCGCTGGAAACGGCCACCGTCATTAGCGTTTGTTTCCATGTGCCGACCTAGCTCTCTGGGTGCCCAGCCCAGGTCCCTGCCCATGGCTAGGGCCCTCCACAGCCTCTGCCGCAGCAGCTCCCCCCCCCCC
>NW_020674049.1:0-260 GCF_002925995.2 Terrapene triunguis | reverse complement strand
CCCCTCATTCTTCTCTTCTGCAGACTAAACAATCCCAGTTCCCTCAGCCTCTCCTCATAAGTCATGTGCTCCAGTTCCCTGATCATTTCTGTTGCCCTCCGCTGGACTCTCTCCAAAGACCTGCTCAGAGCCACTGGAAACGGCCACCGTCATTAGCGTTTGTTTCCATGTGCCGACCTAGCTCTCTGGGTGCCCAGCCCAGGTCCCTGCCCATGGCTAGGGCCCTCCACAGCCTCTGCCGCAGCAGCTCCCCCCCCCCC
>NW_020674048.1:1018-1786 GCF_002925995.2 Terrapene triunguis | reverse complement strand
CGAATTCTGTTGCCTGGCACTGCGTGAGTGATCTCTCACACCAAACCGGCAGGCCCTCAATATAAGAGGAAAAATGCGACCTTGTAACGAAAGCACATGTGCTGTGTAATGTGAACAGCAAAATTTAACGTGAAAGAGTGTACCCATTGTTCTCTAAAATGTGTCTTTTTTAACCACCTCTCCCTTCTCCTCCACCAGCTGCAAATGTTTCTCCTTCGCAGAGGCTAGTGAAGATTAGAAGGAGAAAACGGCGGACTTGGGATGATATGTTCTCGGAGCTCCAGATGTCCTCCCACGCTGACAGAGCACAGCAGAATGCGTGAAGGCAGTCAATGTCAGAGTGCAAAAAAGCACAATATGAACGAGAGGAGAGGTGGCGGGCTGAATCGCGGGCTGAAGAGAGCAAGTGGCGGGCTGAAGAGGATAGGTGGCATCAGCTTGCTGACAGAAGGCAAGAGTCGATGCTCCAGCTGCTGCCTCCTCACCCATTGCCTCCTCACCCAGACGCCCAAGAATACGGTGGGGGGGCCTCCGGCCACCCAGTCACTCCACCCCAGATGATTGCCCGAGCATCGGAAGGCTGGCCTTCAATAAGTGTTAAAGTTTTAAAGTTTTAAACTGCAGTGTGTCCTTTTCCTTCCCTCCTCCCCCACCCATCCCGGGCTACCTTTGCAATTATCCCCTAGTTGTGTGATGAATTAATAAAGAATGCATGAATGTGAAGTAACAATGACTTTATTGCCTCTGCAAGCGGTGCTCGAAGGGGGG
>NW_020674048.1:0-918 GCF_002925995.2 Terrapene triunguis | reverse complement strand
GTGTGTCCTTTTCCTTCCCTCCTCCCCCACCCATCCCGGGCTACCTTGGCAATTATCCCCTAGTTGTGTGATGAATTAATAAAGAATGCATGAATGTGAAGTAACAATGACTTTATTGCCTCTGCAAGCGGTGCTCGAAGGGGGGAGGGGAGGGTGGGGTGGTTAGTTTACAGTGAAGTAGAGTGAACCGGCGGAGGGGGGGGGCGGAGGGTTCATCAAGGAGAAACAAACAGAAGTTTCAAACCGTAGCCTGGCCAGTCACAAAACTCGTTTTCAAAGCTTCTCTGATGCGCACCGCGCCCTGCTGTACTCTTCTAACCGCCCTGGTGTCTGGCTGTGCGTAATCAGCGGCCAGGCGATTTGCCTCAACCTCCCACCCCGCCATAAATGTCTCCCCCTTACTCTCACACAGCAAGCAGCAATAACAATTGGAATATTGGCTTCGCTGAGGTCTATCCGAGTCAGTAAGCTGTGCCAGCGCGCTTTTAAACGTCCAAATGCACATTTCACCACCATTCGGCACTTGCTCAGCCTATAGTTGAACAGGTCCTGACTACTGTCCAGGCTGCCTGTGTACGGCTTCATGAGCCATGGCATTAAGGGGTAGGCTGGGTCCCCAATGATAACGATAGGCATTTCAACATCCCCAATGGTTATTTTCTGGTCCGGGAAGAAAGTCCCTTCCTCCAGCTTTCGAAACAGACCAGAGTGCCTGAAGACGCGAGCATCATGCACCTTTCCCGGCCATCCCACGTTGATGTTGGTGAAATGTCCCTTGTGATCCACCAGGGCTTGCAGCACCATTGAAAAGTACCCCTTGCGGTTTATGTACTCAGTGGCTTGGTGCTCTGGTGACAAGATAGGGATATGTGTTCCGTCTATCGCCCCACCACAGTTTGGGAATCCCATTGCAGCAAA
>NW_020674047.1:465-1108 GCF_002925995.2 Terrapene triunguis | reverse complement strand
CCTAAATGCCAGGTGGACTAGATCTCCTTTGCATCTGGAGTTAGTGAACTGCACACTTCCTGCTGTGAAAGAATATGTATGACACTGTACTTCACGGGAGCATAGAGAATAACATCTGGGAATCTCATTGAGTGACTCTTCCCTCCCCCCCACCCCAAAGGATAGTGTGGTGCAGTCTGAGTACCAACAAGAGGATTTTTTTGCTAACAAGAACAGAAAATGAAGCAAGCAATACTGCTTCCTTGAAGAGCCTTGTGAAAGGATGCCAAGAGAACTGTTTTCAAGTGCAGTCTTGTCACTAAGGGGAACAGCTCCTGTTCTGCAAATCAACAAAAGCACCAGCGGCTTATTCCAGACTACCTAGAGGCTTTTATTAGTTTTGGTATGATGGCTGTATATGGAATGAGTTTCATTTCCTTAGCTCTGAGTTGTGATCGTAGCTCACTGGAAATGTGGACCGATTGAGTCTCTAAGTTTGTGGCTTGTGTCTTGAGTTAGAAGTGCAAAAACAGCAAGGCGTGCTGTTCTGGGAACAGGTCTCTTGCAGAAGTTCCCCCATAGTTACACTGTCATTGCACTATGCCAGGGGTCGGCAATGTTTGGCACTCGGCTCGCCAGGGTAAGCACCCTAGCGGGCCGGGCC
>NW_020674047.1:0-365 GCF_002925995.2 Terrapene triunguis | reverse complement strand
TTTCAAGTGCAGTCTTGTCACTAAGGGGAACAGCTCCTGTTCTGCAAGTCAACAAAAGCACCAGCGGCTTATTCCAGACTACCTAGAGGCTTTTATTAGTTTTGGTATGATAGCTGTATATGGAATGAGTTTCATTTCCTTAGCTCTGAGTTGTGATCGTAGCTCACTGGAAATGTGGACTCATTGAGTCTCTAAGTTTGTGGCTTGTGTCTTGAGTTAGAAGTGCAAAAACTGCAACGCATGCTGTTTTGGGAACAGGTCTCTTGCAGAAGTTCCCCCATAGTTACACTGTCATTGCACTATGCCAGGGGTCGGCAATGTTTGGCACTCGGCTCGCCAGGGTAAGCACCCTAGCGGGCCGGGCC
>NW_020674046.1:573-1179 GCF_002925995.2 Terrapene triunguis | reverse complement strand
CCGGAGCACCCTCCTCTACCCCCAACCTCTCACCCCCATCCCACCCCAGATCCCACCCCCTGCAGCCAGAGCCCGCATCCCCAGTCGGGGCCCTCACCCGCTCCTGCACCCCAACCCCCAATTTTGTGAGCATCCATGGCCTGCCATACAATTTCCATACCCAGATGTGGCCCTTGGGCCAAAAACTTTGCCCACCCCTGGTCTACACCCCCTATATCTATCTATCTATCTATCGCCACACACCCCATCTATCTATCTATCTATCTATCCCCATCCACCCCCTCTATCTATCTATCCCCACACCCTCCCTCCATCTATCTATCCCCACACACTCCCTCTATCTATCTAACCCCACACCCTCCCTCCCTCTATCCCCACCCCCCCATCTATCCATCCTCACACACCCCCTCTATCTGTCTATCCATCTATCTATCCCCCCACACCCTCTATCTATCCCCACACACACCCTCCCTCCCTCTATCTATCTATCCCCACACCCCCCTCTATCTATCCATCCTCACACACCCCCTCTGTCTATCCATCTATCTATCCCCCCACACCCTCTATCTATCCCCACACACACCCTCCCTCCATCTACCTATCCCC
>NW_020674046.1:0-473 GCF_002925995.2 Terrapene triunguis | reverse complement strand
TCCCCACACACACCCTCCCTCCCTCTATCTATCTATCCCCACACCCCCCTCTATCTATCCATCCTCACACACCCCCTCTGTCTATCCATCTATCTATCCCCCCCACACCCTCTATCTATCCCCACACACACCCTCCCTCCATCTACCTATCCCCACACACACCCTCTATCTATCCCCACTCCCCCCTCTATCTATCTAGATATCTATCTATCTATCCCCACACCCCCTCTATCTATCTATCCCCACACCCCCTCTATCTATCTATCCCCCCTCACACCCTCCCTCTATCTATCTATCCCCCCCACACACCCTCCCTCTATCTACCTAACCCCACACACACCCTCTATCTATCTATTCCCACACACCCCATCTATCTACCTATCCCCCCCCACTCTATCTATCTGTCTATCCCCACGCCCCCTCTATCTATCTATCCATCTCCACACGGCATCTATCTATCTATCTATCTATCC
>NW_020674045.1:428-1071 GCF_002925995.2 Terrapene triunguis | reverse complement strand
GTGGCACCTTAGAGACTAACACATTTATTAGAGCATAAGCTTTCGTGGGCTACAGCCCACTTCTTCGGATGCATATGCTGTAGCCCACGAAAGCTTATGCTCTAATAAATGTGTTAGTCTCTAAGGTGCCACAAGTACTCCTGTTCTTTTTGTTAAGGATATGGAAACTGGTGGACTGGCTCCTGTCTGTGGTAATGCAAATTACTTGTCTGGCTGGGAGAGGAAGGACTTGCTAATAGCTGTTAGCACAGAGAGCCCACCCCATCAGCCAGTGAATTCTGTTAAGCAAGAGAAATCCGGGTTTGATCCTGCAGGACAAGGAGGAAAGAGAAAACTGAATTTTGCAAAGGGAAGCCACAGGTTAACCCTAAAATGCCCAAACTCCAATGGTATCAAGCCAAAGGTGGGGCATGACAAACATGATTGTAAATGGACACTTGCAATGAATTTGTTATTATTGCTAATGGTAAATTTTGTAACAAATGTGTTGCTATTGCCACAAACTGTAAAAATGTACAATGTGCCTAATCTTTTGGAAAATCCATTCAACAGGTTAAAAGGAATACCTGAGAACACACTTTATGTTAAAGGCCTTGTTATACTGGTGTTTCACAGTTAATGCCTGTAAACAGTATTGGAACTT
>NW_020674045.1:0-328 GCF_002925995.2 Terrapene triunguis | reverse complement strand
TTATACTGGTGTTTCACAGTTAATGCCTGTAAACAGTATTGGAACTTCTCACAGGGGAAAAGACATTCCAGACCTAATGTGCTGTATAAAAAGGGAAACCGAGGCACACTACCATATTGCTTTCACGGCTAAATGCCAAGATTCCTGTACTGTAAACAACCTTAATATCTACATTAACTTGATGTTAATTGGGTTCCAAATATTTCCCAAAGCTTGTATGGATAAAGTAGCTGTTTTCTTTAGCTCTTGGCAAAATCACATGAGACATTCAGGAACCATGGTGCAAGAGCAGATCCAATCCACTATTGTTCTAACTAAGTTGTACCTT
>NW_020674044.1:431-1216 GCF_002925995.2 Terrapene triunguis | reverse complement strand
TTCGATTTTACTTAAATCGAATATGTGGAATCGATATTGCAAAGTCGAACGTGTGTGTCCACACTAAGGACACACTAAGGACAGTAATTCGACTTTGTGAGTCCACACTAACGGGGCGAGCGTCGATATTGGAAGCGGTGCACTGTGGGCAGCTATCCCACAGTTCCCGCAGTCCCCGCTGCCCATCGGAATTCTGGGTCGAGCCGCCAATGCCTTCTGGGTAAAAAAAATTTGTCGTCATCCGTCCGTCACTAACGCCCTCCCTCCCTCCATGAAAGCGCCGGCGGGAAATCAGTTCGCGCACTTTTCTGGTCAGTGACAGCGCGGACGCCACAGCACTGCGATCATGGATCACGCTGCGACCATCGCTGCACTTGTGGCCGTTCTCAACACCTCGCAGCTTATCATACACCTTTCCCTGAGGCAGATGCAGAGAAATCGGGCGAGGAGGCTACGGCACCGCCGTGAGAGCCTGAAGTCGGAGAGTGGCACAGAGCTGTCAGAAACCACGAGCCCCAGCGCCCAGGACATGACGTTGGCAATGGGGCATGTGGATTTTGTTGAACGGCGATTCTGGGCCCGGGAAACAAGCACGGACTGGTGGGACCGTATAGTGCTTCAGGTCTGGGATGAATCCCAGTGGCTGCGAAACTTTCGCATGCGGAAGGGGACTTTCCTCGAACTTTGTGAGTTGCTGTCCCCTGCCCTGAAGCGCAAGGACACCCGCATGCGAGCAGCCCTCACTGTCCAGAAGCGAGTGGCCATAGCCCTCTGGAAGCTTGCAA
>NW_020674044.1:0-331 GCF_002925995.2 Terrapene triunguis | reverse complement strand
ACCAGGATGAGAGCAGCCCTCACAGTTGAGAAGCGAGTGGCCATAGCCCTCTGGAAGCTTGCAACGCCGGACAGCTACCGGTCGGTTGCGAACCACTTTGGTGTGGGCAAATCTACCGTGGGGGTTGTTGTCATGCAAGTAGCCAAGGCAATCGTGAAGGTACTGCTCCCAAAGGTAGTGACCCTGGGAAACGCGCAGGTCATCATAGATGGCTTTGCCGCGATGGGATTCCCAAACTGCGGTGGGGCTATCGATGGGACTCACATCCCTATCCTGGGACCGGACCACCAGGCCAGCCAGTACATCAATAGAAAGGGCTACTTTTCAATGG
>NW_020674043.1:1420-1556 GCF_002925995.2 Terrapene triunguis | reverse complement strand
GCTTTCCCCTGCCCTGAAGCGCCAGAATACCAGGATGAGAGCAGCCCCCACAGTAGATTTGCCCACTCCAAATTGATTCCCGACTGACAGGTAGCTGTCTGGCGTTGCAAGCTTCCACAGGGCTATCGCCACTCGC
>NW_020674043.1:0-1320 GCF_002925995.2 Terrapene triunguis | reverse complement strand
ACTGTGAGGGCTGCTCTCATCCTGGTATTCTGGCGCTTCAGGGCAGGGGAAAGCAAGTCACAAAGTTCCATGAAAGTGCCCTTACGCATGCGAAAGTTTCGCAGCCACTGGGCATTGTCCCAGACCTGCAACACGATGCGGTCCCACCAGTCTGTGCTTGTTTCCCGGGCCCAGAATCGGCGGTCCACGGCATGAACCTGCCCCAGTAACACCATGATTTCCACATTGCTGGGGCCTGTGCCTTGTGAGAGGTCCATGTCAATTTCCTCATCACTATCGTCGCTGCGCTGCAATCGCCTCCTCCTCAGCTGGTCCTGGTTTTGCTTTGGCATGTCCAGGAGGCTCTGCATATACTCCAGGACAATGCGCGTGGTGTTCATAGTGCTCATAATTGCCGCGGTGATCTGAGCGGGATCCATGATCCCAGTGATAGCTATGGCGTCTGGTCTGAAAAAAGGCGCGAAACTAGTATCTAAAGACCAGGGGAAGAAGGGCGGGAGGGAGGGGCGAGTGACGACATGGCGTACAGGTACAGGGAATTAAAATCAAGAAAGGTGGCTGTGCATCAGGGAGAAATACAAACAACTGTCACACAGAATGCCCCCCCCCAGAGATTGAACTCCTAAGCCTGGGTTTAGCGGGCCGTTGATTTGACGGAGGGAGGGGGGAAGGAAATGAATACAGAACAAATCTATTTTTTACATCTTAAGACGACAGTGCAGCATGACTGATAGCCCTCGGCATTGTCTGGGTGCTTGGTAGCAATGTAACCCTACGTGTGCCAGCCACATGTCTGCCAGCACCCAGATCGCCCTCGGCCTTTTCTGGGTGCTTAGCAGACAATACTTGGCAGAAAATAGTATACTACGACTGGTAGCCATCATCGTCCAACGAGGACGGTTAAAGGCAAGGGGTTGCTGCTGTGTAGCAATATATGCTGTACAGTAGCCAGAAGGATTGGTAAAGGCGCTCAGGCTACAATAATCTATGAGCATTTCAGGCAACATGTAAATTTGTCCGACGAGGACGGTTACCAGTCGTAATAAACCATCTACTGCCAAAAGGCAAGGGGCTGGTGCAATGCAGCCCTACGGCTGCCAGCCCCACAGCTACCAGCATCCCGATCGCCGATGAAGG
Organism: Terrapene triunguis; assembly: GCF_002925995.2. Classification (NCBI taxonomy): domain Eukaryota; kingdom Metazoa; phylum Chordata; order Testudines; family Emydidae; genus Terrapene; species Terrapene triunguis. The sequence continues at coordinate 183 of NW_020674043.1, read as the reverse complement.
CTACCAGTCATGCTGCACCGTCTACCGCCAAAAGGCAGTAAGCTGCTGCTGCTGTTTAGCAATGCAGTCCCACGTTTGCCGGCACCCGGAAGACATATGGTGACGGTGAGCTGAGCTGAGCGGGCTCAATGCTTGGCGTGGTATGTTGTCTGCACAGGTAACCCAGGTAAAAAGGCGCGAATC
>NW_020674042.1:644-4642 GCF_002925995.2 Terrapene triunguis | reverse complement strand
GTTACGGGTCTAGGCCTGATCCATAACTCAAAGAGGCCTGTTTTCCCAATGTGCATTGGATGTAGTTCAAGTTGTAGAAAATCTCATGAGTGGATGATTTTGTAATACTGACAGTTTTCAAACTACAGTGTTAGGGGTTCAATTCCTTGATTGACAAGGCATCTCTCTCTCACACACACAGATAGAAGACTCTACACACACTCTCTCTCTCTCTCTCTCCCCCTCCATACATTTCCCAAGATTTACATAACAGTTCTTACCAGTTCCTTATCATCTTTTGAATATAGGAAATAATCACAGTAAAATCTTATGTTTAGATAGTCTTCATCCAGAAAGATCCAACTATATAATCTGAATCACTTCATCCACCGACAAATTGCAGCCACTTCATGGATAGAATATGGGACAGTTTTCTAAGAGGGCATAGCAACACTATATAAGAGTTTTTAACAGGATATGTAAAACAGACCTCAATCCATTTAAAAGTGCAAAGTAAATTTAGTGTAATTAATTACCCAAATGCAATTCCGCAAATCTGAAGTCCTGTATCCTAGAGCCATGTGGTCTTTAATGACTACAAGTGGTGAGAACATTCACTTTAGATATCAGTGGAGAGATAAAATACATAATAATATAGATTATAGCAGTATGCCATTGCTTCTACAGCAGGCCTGCACAACTCGTAAAGCGGCGAGGGCCATATTACTCCAAAGAAAACAGCTGAGGGCCGAAACCCCCCCGGCCCAGCGGAAACACCCCCCCTCCCCCAGCACCGCCCAGTCCCGCGGAAACAAACCCTCCTTCCCCAGCACCGCCCCGCCGAAACAGCTAAGGTTTGGGGGGGAGGGTGTGTGATACTTTATTAAGAATTTTTCAATTAAATCAAACAATTTTTTTAATTATTTAAATTTTTTTTATTAATCATGGAAAAATTAAAAACATCTGTTCCGTTGAAGGAAAACATTTGTACTTTTCTTAATTACCTTGCAAATTTAATGAGAAATATTACATCTCTTTTCGGCAACAAGTTTGTCGCATTTGGGGGTCATATTTGAAGTGGATATTTTCATAATGTCTTCCAAATGGTCGTCAGTCAGAGAAGAACGTTGCTTGTTTTTATTCATGTTCATGATGGAAAAATGTTTGTTCACATATGTAAGTGCGTCCAAAAATGCTGAACATTTTCAGTGCAACTTCATTGTCCAGACTTTTGTAGAAGTCCCGCAAGCTGCTTTCTCTGTGCTTATTTCGGTAAACTGCTGAACACTGAAGTTCAATAACCTCCAACTGCAAATCTAGTGGCACTTCCTCTGGATCCACAGAAAAGGGATCTTCAATCAGCTTCAACTGGACGTCTTCTTCTTTAGACAAAGTAAGTCTTCTGTCAAATTCTTCAATCAAAAGAATGATGTGCTTTGCGTATTTTTCTCCTAACTCGGCGTGTTTGTGCTGAGGGATACACTGTGCACAAGTGGAAAAGTGACACATTTCACCTTTTGACAGCTGACTTCTGAAAAGTTTCAATTTCATTTTGAAAGCTTTCACTGCTGCACACATTTGAAATATAAGTTGATTTTTTCCCTGAAGTTGAATGTTGAGATCATTCAGGTGTGCTGTAATATCACAAAAGAAAAAGAGATCTTGATTCCAGGACTCATTTTCAAGCTCTGGGAATTTTATTGGCCCATTTTCTAGGAATTTTGCTACCTCCTCTTTCAAAGCAACAAAACGCTGGAGCACTCTTCCTCGACTCAACCACCTCACTTCTGTATGGTAGATTAAGTCATTGCACTCGGTGTCTACCCCTTCAAGAAAGGCTCGAAATGTCCTATGTTTTAGTCCTCTAGAACGGATGTAGTTTACAATGCAAACTACCACTGACATTACATGCTCAAATTTTAAGACTTTGCTACACAAAACCTGCTGATGCATAATGCAGTGATGTTTGGTTATTTCTCTCCCGATAAATTCTTCAAGAAGAGTAACTGCTCCAACATTTTTTGGCACATAGCTGGAGCACCATCAGTACAAATGGCCACCAAGTTTGTGAAATCTAATCCCGACTTATCATTCGTGCACTTTATCACTTCACTGGAGATTTCTTTTCCGGTTGTGCGACCCGTCATGGAGCACATGCCAGCAAGTTCTTCAGTAATTTCAAAGTTTTTATCAATACCTCTAATAAAAATAAGAAGTTGGGCGGTGTCTTTTAAATCGGTGCTTTCATCCATAGCTAGGGAATAAAAGCAGAATTCACTGACTCTCTGCTTTAACTGATCACTTAAATTGGTAGAAATGTCAGCTATTCTTCTCCGTACAGTCATGCGTGATAGACTGACATTCTCAAATATTCCCCTCTTTTCTGGACATAACTCAGATACAGCAATCAACATACACTTTTTTAATAACTCGCCTTCTGTCAAGCATTTCCCAGTAGCAGCAATTTCCTTAGAAATTTTAAAGCTTACTTTAGTAACTGTATCGTTCTCAGTGCTCACTTTCTTGAAAATTTGCTGTTCTCTACTAAGGTTTTTCGCTAAACTGGCTGCTTTAATTATTTTTTCATTTGGGCTCAATTTGGTGAGATTGGGATGCTTAGTTTCAAAGTGCCACCGAAGGTTGTATTCTTTCGGAACGGCTAACGTTTCACGACACACGAGGCACAGTATTTTGTCTTTGGAAATAGTATATAAGTATTTATTCGTCCATTCAGTGTTGAACACTCTGTGCTCTGATTCTATTTTTCTCTTTTTCTTTTCACTCATGGTATCCATTATGAAGCTCAAGATTTTGTTGAATAAATTCACACACAAGGGAAACACTCACAGTCACACACAAAGAGAAGAGATATCTCACGGCGCATGGCACACTAGCAAGGCACTGACGGTGTGTGGAAGCCTGTAGGTCCAGGGGTCACTATATTACTGCACACAGCAGTCAATCAATGCAGTTGTAGATAAATCTCTGCATTATGCATTTTTGTATAACTTTTATGTCACTTTGTATTGAACCTTGGTACTATGTTATAGCGGGCTCCTAAGATAGTATAATTAAGGTAAAAGAAAAATTTCTTCTGTGCAAATTTTTGAAGCAGAGTTCAAATTTGTGTGTGCCATGAGGCAAATGCGCCCAAGTGAGTAAAATGCTTATACATTTAAAAAGTTTTAATTTGCAATTTGTGTCAATTTATATGGGTTTTCAGATAGACATCATAAGTAAAAAAAGAAAAACAAAAGTTTGTGTTTTAAATTGAAAATTTTCCTAAAAAATATCAATAAATGATTATCAGCCAAGAATAAGATATGTAATTACAAATGCATTTTAATTTCCTTATTGGTCGAAATGTCAAAGACGGCTAAACTAACCTTACTGTTTTTCCCTGAGATCTTTTTCATTTGCCCATTCAATATAAACTCTGTCCAGATCTATCAGTCCTCAATCCAGCTGGTAACTCTTAATACACATCAGCACCCCACATAGAACCCCCCACTCGCTAGTTTCCCAATACATACAGATTTCTCCTCCCTCCCTCCCAGTGCCCTTCCCCACAGCCCCACCACCACAACTAAACAATGCCCCACACAGACCCCCAGTGCCCTGACACACACAGATCTCCCTCACTGCCCAGCACCCCCCAACAGGCCCCCACTGCCTAGCACCCCAAAACACACAAACCTCCCCCACTGCCCAGCGCCCTCCACACCCTCACAGCCCAGCACCCCCCGCACATCTCCCAGACACTCACTCCACCACACCCTTCCCCCTTCCCTGGCCGCACTCACCAGCCCTGCTGGGAGGTCTCTGGCTCCTAGGGTGAGAGCGGCAAGGGGAGTCTCCAGTGGTGAGTGGGAGCCGGTTCGCACCGGTTCGCGGGAACCAGTTGTTAAATTTAGAAGCCCTTTTAGAACCAGTTGTCCTGCGCGGGACAACCGGTTCTAAAAGGGCTTCTAAATTTAACAACCGGTAAGTTGAAGTGACCAGGACCGTAGCTGGGGGGG
>NW_020674042.1:0-544 GCF_002925995.2 Terrapene triunguis | reverse complement strand
CGCTTCTCCCCCTCCCCCCCCCCGCTTCCCGCGAATCAGCTGTTCGCGCGGGAAGCCTGGGAGGGCAGAGAAGCAAGCGGTGGGTTCGCGCTCAAGCCCAGGGAGGCAGAGACGGAGCGGAGGTGAGCTGGGGTGGGGGGAGCTGCCTGCGCCACAGCAGGTAACCCGGGGGGGAGGGGCGCGGAGGGGAACCGCTCCCTGCCCCAGCTCACCTCTGCTCCGCCTCCCTGGGCCTGAGCGCGAAGCCGCCACTTGCTTCTCAGCCCTCCCAGGCTTCCTGCGCAAACAGCTGATTCGCGGGAAGCGGGGGGGCTGCAAGCTCAGCCTGACCCGGTGCTCCAGGCACTGCACGGTGGTGGCGTGGCCCGGCTGCAGCCGAGCGGCGTGGCTGTAGCACCGCCAGCCACCTCCAGGCAGCGCAGTAAGGGAGCAGGGAGGGGGTGTTGGATAGAGGGCAGGGGAGTTCAGGGGTGGTGGTGGGGGGGTGGATTGGGGTCGGGGCGGTCAGATGGCAGGGAACAGGGGGATTGAATGGGGGCAAGGG
>NW_020674041.1:244-1208 GCF_002925995.2 Terrapene triunguis | reverse complement strand
TTCCAATTTCTCCACATCTTTCTTGAAATGCGGTGCCCAGAACTGGATACAATACTCCAGCTGAGGCCTAACCAGAGCAGAGCAGAGCGGAAGAATGACTTCACGTGTCTTGCTAACAACACACCTGTTAATACATCCCTGTAGTGAGTCGGTGTGGCTCCCCTCCTGCCCAGAGGAGGGAGCACTGGAGCAGACACCTGAGTGGGCGGAGCCACCACCACCTGTCCCCGCCCCCCGGAAGTCAAGGGGCGGGACAGGAAGTATAAAGCCTGGCAGCCAGAGCTCAGTCAGGCGCCGGCCACCGCAGGGAGCAGACGTGCGGCCAAGAGCTCCCGACCAGGATACCTCTGAGGCCCGGGGATATTCGCCTAGCTGGCCGGAGCTGCCCCGGGCTCACTACGAGGAAGAGCCGCCGGAGCCCGTCCGTTCCCGTCATTGGGGGGAGCCCTTGGAACCCCCCCACAGCGACCCCGAAGGTGAGCCCGCACCAGAACCCCTTCGGCCCTGCTGTTACCCGGAGGAACCGCTCGAGGACAACTGGCCGGACTTCCCGATGGAGCTGCCGGACCTGCCACCAAGCCCCGGCCGGGAGGAGCCTATGCTGGTGGACTGGACCCTGCCCGGTGCCGCGGATGAGGTAGGCCCTGAGGGGGAAATCGGAAGTAGCCCGGGGGAAGCCGACCCCGGTCAGGCTGTCGAGACATGCGAACCCATGTCAGTGTGTTTCGGTCAGGATACCCCACTGACCGGCAGCGGCAGTAACCGCTGTTAGGGCCCCGGGCTGGAACGCAGTGGAGTGGGTGGGCCTGCGTTCCCCCCTGCCACCCCACACACGGGTGGCAGGCTTCCCCCTCACCCAGCGCTCTGGTCTCGCAGCCAGAGCTTACCCGGAGTGGCCTCCTAAACTGCTTGTTTAGCCAGCCCCCCTGCACCAGAGGGCCTGGCCTCCTGAACTGTGTGTTCG
>NW_020674041.1:0-234 GCF_002925995.2 Terrapene triunguis | reverse complement strand
CAGAACTGTGTGTTCGCCCAGCCCCCCTGCACTAGAGGGCCTGGGCTGCTACACCGCTTGTGGACTACTCAGCCCCGCACCGAAGGGACTGAGAGCTGAGTTAATAGACTGTTTATTTCGTGGACAGGGAGTCGGTGTGGCTCCCCTCCTGCCCTGGAGGGTCGAGCCCCGGCCGGAACCTTTTACAATCCCAGAATCATGTTTGCTTTTTTTGCAACAGCATCACACTGTTGA
>NW_020674040.1:211-3480 GCF_002925995.2 Terrapene triunguis | reverse complement strand
GTGTATCTACCACGCCTCCTAGTTTAGTGTCATCGGCAAACTTGCTGAGAGTGCAGTCCACACCATCCTCCAGATCATTAATAAAGATATTAAACAAAACCGGCCCCAGGACCGACCCTTGGGGCACTCCGCTTGAAACCGGCTGCCAACTAGACATGGAGCCATTGATCACTACCCGTTGAGCCCCACGATCTAGCTAGCTTTCTATCCACCTTACAGTCCATTCATCCAGCCCATACTTCTTTAACTTGGCGGCAAGAATACTGTGGGAGACCGTATCAAAAGCTTTGCTAAAGTCAAGGAATAACACATCCACTGCTTTCCCCTCATCCACAGAGCCAGTTATCTCATCATAGAAGGCAATTAGGTTAGTCAGGAATGACTTCCCCTTGGTGAATCCATGCTGACTGTTCCTGATCACTTTCCTCTCCTCTAAGTGTTTCATAATTGAATCCTTGAGGACCTGTTCCATGATTTTTCCAGGGACTGAGGTGAGGCTGACTGGCCTGTAGTTCCCCGGATCCTCTTTCTTCCCTTTTTTAAAGATGGGCACTACATTAGCCTTTTTCCAGTCATCTGGGACCTCCCCCGATCGCCATGAGTTTTCAAAAATAATGGCTAATGGCTCTGCAATCTCATCCGCCAACTCCTTTAGCACCCTTGGATGCAGCGCATCCGGCCCCATGGACTTGTGCACGTCCAGTTTTTCTAAATAGTCCCGAACCACTTCTTTCTCCACATAGGGCTGGTCACCTTCTCCCCATATTGTGCTGCCCAGTGCAGCAGTCTGGAAGCTGACCTTGTTCGTGAAGACAGAGGCAAAAAAAGCATTGAGTACATTAGCTTTTTCCACATCCTCGGTCACTAGGTTGCCTCCCTCATTCAGTAAGGGGCCCACACTTTCCTTGACTTTCTTCTTGTTGCTAACATACCTGAAGAAACCCTTCTTGTTACTCTTAACATCTCTTGCTAGCTGCAACTCCAAGTGTGATTTGGCCTTCCTGATTTCACTCCTGCATGCCTGAGCAATATTTTTATACTCCTCCCTGGTCATTTGTCCAATCTTCCACTTCTTGTAAGCTTCTTTTTTGCATTTAAAATCAGCAAGGATTTCACTGTTTAGCCAAGCTGATCGCCTGCCATATTTACTATTCTTTCTACACATTGGGATGGTTTGTTCCTGCAACCGCAATAAAGATTCTTTAAAATACAGCCAGCTCTCCTGGACCCCTTTGCCCTTCATGTTATTCTCCCAGGGGATCCTGTCCATCTGTTCCCTGAGGGAGTCAAAGTCTGCTTTTCTGAACTCCAGGGTCCGTATTCTGCTGCTCTCCTTTCTTCCTTGTGTCAGGATCCTGAACTCGACCATCTCATGGTCACTGCCTCCCAGGTTCCCATCCACTTTTGCTTCCCCTACTAATTCTTCCCTGTTTGTGAGCAGCAGGTCAAGAAAAGCTCTGCCCCTAGTTGGTTCCTCCAGCACTTGCACCAGGAAATTGTCCCCTACACTTTCCAAAAACTTCCTGGATTGTCTGTGCACCGCTGTATTGCTCTCCCAGCAGATATCAGGGTGATTAAAGTCTCCCATGAGAACCAGGGACTGTGATCTAGCAACTTCTGCTAGTTGCCAGAAGAAAGCCTATCCACCTCATCCCCCTGGTCTGGTGGTCTATAGCAGACTCCAACCACGACATCACCCTTGTTGCTCACACTTCTCAACTTTATCCAGAGACTCTCAGGTTTTTCTGCAGTTTCATACCGGAGCTCTGAACAGTCATACTCCTCTCTTACATACAACGCAACTCCCCCACCTTTTCTGCCCTGCCTGTCCTTCCTGAACAGTTTATATCCATCCATGACAGTACTCCAGTCATGTGAGTTATCCCACCAAGTCTCTGTTATTCCAATCGCATCATAGTTCCCTGACTGTGCCAGGACTTCCAGTTCTCCCTGCTTGTTTCCCAGGCTTCTTGCATTTGTGTATAGGCACTTAAGATAACTCATTGATCGTCCCTCTTTCTCAACATGAGACAGGAGTCCTCCCCTCTTGCGCTCTCCTGCTTGTGCTTCCTCCCAGGATCCCATTTCCCCACTTACCTCAGGGCTTTGGTCTCCTTCCCCCGGTGAACCTAGTTTAAAGCCCTCCTCACTAGGTTAGCCAGCCTGCTGGCGAAGATGCTCTTCCCTCTCTTCGTTAGGTGGAGCCCGTCTCTGCCTAGCACTCCTCCTTCTTGGAACACCATCCCATGGTTGAAGAATCCAAAGCCTTCTCTCCGACACCACCTGCGTAGCCATTCATTGACTTCCACGATTCGACGGTCTCTATCCAGGCCTTTTCCTTGCACAGGGAGGATGGACGAGAACACCACTTGCTCCTCAAACTCCTTTATCCTTCTTCCCAGAGCCACGTAGTCTGCAGTGATCCGCTCAAGGTCATTCTTGGCAGTATCATTAGTGCCCACGTGGAGAAGCAGGAAGGGGTAGCGATCCGAGGGCTTGATGAGTCTCGGCAGTCTCTCCATCACATCGTGTATCCTAGCTCCTGGCAAGCAGCAGACCTCTCGGTTTTCCCGGTCGGGGCGGCAGATAGATGATTCAGTCCCCCTGAGGAGGGAGTCCCCGACCACCACCACCCTCCTCCTCCTCTTGCGAGTGGTGGTCGTGGAACCTCCATCCCTAGGACAGTGCATCTTTTGCCTTCCAATCGGTGGAGTCTCCTTCTGCTCCCTTCCCTCAGATGGGTCATCTAGTCCACTCTCCACATTAGTACCTGTGGAGAGAACATGGAAACGATTGCTCACCTGTATCTCCATTGCTGGTGCATGGACGCTCATCTTTCTCCTTCTGGAGGTCACATGCTGCCAAACCTCTTCACAATCCTTCTGTCCCTGCTGCGCCTGCTCTGAATCTTCAGAACATTGTGGCCGTAGAAGCATCTCCTGACGTCTGTCCAGGAAATCTTCATTTTCCCTTATGCAACGCAGTGTTGATACTCGTTTCTCCAGCCCTCGAACCTTCTCTTCCAATATGGAGACCAGCTTGCACTTTGTACAGACAAAGTCGCTTCTGTCCTGTGGAAGAAAGACAAACATGGCACAACCTGTGCCGGTTACAACAGCTAATCGCTCACCTTCCATATCCCTGTCCTCTTAAGAGCTTCCTCGGCTGTTGCAGGAACTACTCAGAGAAACCTGCAGACGAAAGCCTCAGTGAGCTCTCTCCAGGCGAACTCCCTCTGTTAGCCTCTGCTGTTCGCCGCTCAGCTGGTT
>NW_020674040.1:0-201 GCF_002925995.2 Terrapene triunguis | reverse complement strand
GCTGCTGACTGCCCTTATATACCAGTCAGGCCCACTCAAGGCCCACCTGGAACAAAGCACTCCCAATTCACACTTTTCAAACAAACAAGCAAGCAATCAAGCACACGGTCAAACTGACCAACTGTCCCAGCAGCAGACACTCAGATACTCACCAGAAGAAGAATGGGACAAGATCCTTTTGACGGTCACGGAACATGGAAA
>NW_020674039.1:384-1333 GCF_002925995.2 Terrapene triunguis | reverse complement strand
TGTCACTTGAATAGATATGTGGACAGAGTTGGCATCGGGCTTTGTTACAAGGATAGGTTCCTGGGTCAGTGTTTTTGTTCAGTGATGTGTGGTTGCTGGTGAGTATTTGCTTTAGGTTGGGGGGTTGTCTGTAAGCAAGGACAGGTCTGTCTCCCAAGATCTGTGAGAGTAAAGGATCATCTTTCAGGATAGGTTGTAGATCTCTGATGATACGCTGGAGAGGTTTTAGTTGGGGGCTGAAGGTGACAGCTAGTGGTGTTCTGTTATTTTCTTTGTTGGCCCTGTCTTGTAGGAGGTGACTTCTGGGTACTCGTCTGGCTCTGTCAATCTGTTTTTTCACTTCAGCAGGTGGGTATTGTAGTTTTAAGAATGCTTGATAGAGATCTTGTAGGTGCTTGTCTCTATCTGAGGGATTGGAGCAAATGCGGTTATATCTTAGAGCTTGGCTGTAGACAATGGATCGTGTGGTGTGTCCTGGATGGAAGCTAGAGGCATGTAGGTAACTGTAGCGGTCAGTAGGTTTCCAGTATAGGGTGGTATTTATGTGACCATCGCTTATTAGCACAGTAGTGGTAATGGACCGCTTGTGTGGATTGATCTAGGCTGAGGTTGATGGTGGGATGGAAATTATTGAAATCATGGTGGAATTCCTCAAGGGCTTCTTTTCCATGGGTCCAGATGATGAAGATGTCATCAATGTAGCGCAAGTAGAGTAGGGGCGTTAGGGGACGAGAGCTAAGGAAGCGTTGTTCTAAGTCAGCCATAAAAATGTTGGCATACTGTGGGGCCATGCGGGTACCCATAGCAGTGCCGCTGACTTGAAGGTATATATTGTCCCCAAATGTGAAATAGTTGTGGGTGAGGACAAAGTCACAGAGTTCAGCCACCAGGTTAGCTGTGACATTATCGGGGATACTGTTCCTGATAGCTTGTAGTCCATCTTTGTGTG
>NW_020674039.1:0-284 GCF_002925995.2 Terrapene triunguis | reverse complement strand
AGAAGAAAAAGAAGATTCAGTCCATACTGCTTGGGCTATAGAGCAAGAAAACCAAGATAGGGTTGTAATAAACCTACCAAGACCACTTCCTCCCAGTCATCATCAGTTTCCTCCCTCTCAGATGTTTTCAAAATACTTTGGTCTAGAAATCCCACAGGCAGTGTCATGCGACTAAGTTTCACGGGAGGTTTCTAGTCCCTTCTATTTCTAGCGGGGTCGGCAATTTCTTGAGAAGCACTTATCTTGCAGTATTCCGTCGCTTAGCTTTCTAGTCTAGTCAGTCC
>NW_020674038.1:838-2273 GCF_002925995.2 Terrapene triunguis | reverse complement strand
CAGCAGTGACACCCGGTGGCCAGTCAGGGTAATGCAGAGTATGTCTCCCTTGGAGCAGCAGTGACATCTAGTGGCCAGTCAGGGAAATGCACATAGCATGTTTCCCTTGGCACAGAAGTGACACCCGGTGGCCAGTCAAGGTAATGCATGGGGGGGGGGGGTCTCCCATGGAGCAGCAGTGACACCCGGTGTCTAGTCAGGGAAATGCAGAGCGTATGTCTCCCTTGGAGGAACAGTGACACCCAGTGGCCAATCAGGGTAATGGACAGAGTATGTTTCCCTTGGCATAGCAGTGACACCTGGTGGCCAGTTGGGGTAATGCACAGAAGGTGTTTCTCTTGGAGCAGCAGTGACACCCGGTGGCCAGTCAGGGAAATGCAGAGAGTATGTCTCCCTTGGAGCAGTGGCCTGTCAGGGTAATGCACAGAGCATGTTCCCCTTGGCATAGCAGTGACACCCGGTGTCCAGTCAAGGTAATGCACTGGGGGGCTCCCATGGAGCAGCAGTGACACCCAGTGACCAGTTGGGGTAATGCAGAGTGGCTAGCAGGTGTGGCATCAGCCTCTTGCCGTTTCCTGGGGGGGGTGAGGTGGGCTGGAGAAAAAAATTGAGGGGCTGCGCCCCCCTCATCACCTGTCTCCACCCGCATTGGGGCCATGCCTCTGCTCCTCAGTTAAAGGCCAGGCTCATCTCCTCTCCCCCCTGGCCAGGGTTTACAGCAATATCACTTTTATTACAATAAAATAGTAAACAGGATTTAGTCCAAGTCCATATAAATAATCTAAATCTGTCCAAATTTTAGTATTAAATCCCAAATCCTCTTAAATAGCCCATCAGAAACCAAACTTTGAAACTGTAAACAATGCTTAATTTAAAACCCAAACATTAAGATGCGTTTGTCTTAATGTCACTGTTGCTCCATGAAGGAAATGCTCTCTGCATTACCCTGCGTGGCCACACGGTGTCACTGTTGCTCCATGAAGGAAATGCTCTCTGCATTACCCTGCGTGGCCACACAGTGTCACTGTTGCTCCATGAAGGAAATGCTCTGTGCATTACCCCGCGCGGCCACACAGTGTTACTGTTGCTCCTTAAGGAAATGCTCTGTGCTTTACCTCGTGTGGCCACACAGTGTCACTGTTGTTCCATGAATGAAATGCTCTGTGCATTACCCCGCGCGGCCACACAGTGTTACTGTTGCTCCTTAAGGAAATGCTCTGTGCATTACCACGTGTGGCCACACAGTGTCACTGTTCCTCCTTAAGGAAATGCTCTGTGCATTACCCCGTGTGGCCACCTAGTGTCACTATTGCTCTATGCAGGAAATTCTCTGTGCATTACCTCGGATGGCCACACAGTGTCACTGTTGCTCCATAAAGAAAATTCTCTGCATTACCCAGTGTGGCCACACGGTGTCACTGTTGCTCCATGAAGG
>NW_020674038.1:0-828 GCF_002925995.2 Terrapene triunguis | reverse complement strand
CAGTGTGGCCACACGGTGTCACTGTTGCTCCATGAAGGAAATGCTCTGTGCATTACCCTGCGTGGCCACCCAGTGTCACTGTTGCTCCCTGTAGAAAATGCTCTGTGCATTACCCGCATAGCCACCCAGTGTCACTGTTGATCCATGTAGAAAATGCTTTGTGCATACCCCACATGGCCACACAATGTCACTGTTGCTCCATAAAGGAAATCCTCTGTGCATTACCCCGCCTGGCCACAAAGTGTCCCTGTTGCTCCATGAAGGAAATGCTCTCTGCATTACCCCACGTGGCCACACAGTATCACTGTTGCTCCATGTAGAAAATGCTCTGTGCATTACCCCACGTGGCCACACAGGCCTTGGCTACACTTGAGAATTTACAGCGCTGCTGCGGCAGCGCTGCTGCGGCAGCGCTGTGAAGCGCGAGTCTAGTCGCGCCGCCAGTGCTGCAAGAGCTCTCTTGCAGCGCTGCAAGTACTCCACCTCTCCGTGGGGAATAGCTTGCAGCACTGTGAGCGAGCGTGCAGCGCTGCAGGCGCTGATTACACTGGCGCTTTACAGCGCTGCACTCACTGCGCTCGGGAGGGGCGTTTTCACACCCCTGAGTGCAGCAAGTTGCAGCGCTGTACAGCGCCAGTGTAGCCAAGGCCACAGTGTTACTGTTGCTCCATGAAGGAAATGCTCTGTGCATTACCCCGTGTGGCCACACGGTGTCACTGTTGCTCCATGAAGGAAATGCTCTGTGCGTTACTTCGCGTGGCCACATGGTGTCACTGTTGCTCCATGAAGGAAATGCTCTGTGCATTACCTTCGGTGGCCACACAGTGT
>NW_020674037.1:477-1071 GCF_002925995.2 Terrapene triunguis | reverse complement strand
TGCTGTGTGCTCCACAATCTGTGTGAGAGCAAGGGGGAGACCTTTATGGCGGGGTGGGAGGTTGAGGCAAATAGCCTGGCTGCTGATTACGTCCAGCCAGACAGCCGGGCCATTAGAAGATCCCAGCGGGACGCCCTGTGCATCCGGGAGGCTTTGAAAGCTAGGTTCCTGAGTGAGCAGGGCAACCAGTGACTTTTCAGTTTGTGGACAGAAAAGCTGAACCTGCCCCCGTTTCTTTACCCAGTCCATTTTGACTATCCTCTCCAGTTACATACAACCTTCACCCCCTTCCCCTTCCCAAAAAATAAAATCATTTCGATTTTTTAATGAACACCGTTGTCTGTATTGCTGTTTTCGCGGGAATATTTTAAACCGGGGACGCAGACTGTGGCGGGGGGCGGGTTTAGTGTTCTGATGCAAATGATGCTTCTAAACTCCCGGAATGACAGGCTCCGCACTGGTGGACTGGTTATTTCAATGGAGCCTGCCAGCACTCCTGGGGGGGACTGTGTGTATGTGTCGGCTATGTGACTTTCTGGCAGGGGGGGTAGGGTTACAGATCCCCTGCTGCGTGGATCTGTGAGCCAGGATAAG
>NW_020674037.1:0-377 GCF_002925995.2 Terrapene triunguis | reverse complement strand
CTGCACTGTGTATGTGTCCTGATGCTGGACCTGACCCCGCCTCTGTAGCCTGCTAAAGGTGACTGTCCTGTCCAATTACCAAGCCCCTTCCCCCCCTCCAGACAGACTCTCCCTCAAAAGAACCTGACCGAAACAGTAATGAACAGAAACAAACATTTTATTGCGAACCAGACATGAAACGTGGGGGGTGAAACTTGGACGGGGGCTTGTGTGAGGTGGGTAGGAAAGGACTTATGAAATTTTGGGGAATGTCAGCCTTCTACTGCTAGAGCAGTCTGCAGGGGTTGATTGAAAGTTTTAACGGCCCTTGCCGCCCCTCCTTCTTTGGACTTTGGGTGAGGGTGGTGTGGGACTTGGTGGCGGGTGAGGGCGGTTAC
>NW_020674036.1:467-1728 GCF_002925995.2 Terrapene triunguis | reverse complement strand
TGATCTCTAACACCAAAGCCACAGGCACTCAATATTAAGATGGAAAATGCGACCTTGTACTGAAATCACATGTGCTATGTAATGTGAATAGTGTTCACCATGAAAGAGTACTAGCATTGTTCTGTAAAATGTATCATTTTAAAAACTTCTCTACTTTTTTTCAACCCTCCCTCTAGCAGCTGCAAATGTTTCAAGCCTCCCTCCTGCGTCCAGAAGGCTATCTCAGATAAGGCGTCGTAGAAAGATGACGCGAGACGACATGTTCAAAGAAATAATGAAATCCACCCACAATGAAAGAGCTCATTTGAATGAGTGGAAGGACACTGTATCTAAATTTAGGAAAGATGCCAGTGAACGTAAGGTCTTGAGGGATGCTCGAGATGAGAGGTGGCAGGCTGCAACGCTGGGGCTGCTGCGTGAGCAAACGGACATGCTCCGGCGTCTGGTGGAGCTTCAGGAACGGCAGCAGGATGACAGAGTGCCGCTGCAGCCGCTGTATAACCTACCTCCCCCCTCACCATGTTCCATATCCTCCTCACCCAGACGTGTAAGAACGCGGGGCGGGAGGCTCCGTGCACCCTCTCACTCCACCCCAGGGGACAGCCCAACCAAAAGGCTGTCATTATATTGAATTTGATCAGTGGCCTTAGACTTCCCTCTTATCCTCCTCCCAAACCTCACCCAGATTACCTTCTTGGTTCTCTCCCTATGTTTATAATCACTTAATAAAGAATACATGATTTTTAAACGATAGTGACTTTATTACCTTTGAAAGAAAGCTGGGGGGAGGGTGGGTTGCTTACAGAGAATGAATGAGAATGAAGGGGGCTGGTTTTCATGAAGGGAGAAACAAACAGAAATTTCACACTGTAGCCTGGCCAGTCATGAAACTGGTTTTCAGAGCTTCTCTGATGCACAGCGCTTCCTGGTGTGTTCTTCTAATCGCCCTGGTGTCTGGCTGCGCGTAATCAGCAGCCAGGCGATTTGCCTCAGCCTCCCACCCTGCCATAAAGGTCTCCCCCTTACTTTCACAGAGATTGTGGAGCACACAGCAAGCAGAAATAACAATGGGGAGATTTCTTTGGCTGAGGTCAGAGCGAGTTAGTAGCGATCTCCAGCGCGCTTTTAAACGTCCAAATGCACATTCTACCACCATTCTGCACTTGCTCAGCCTGTAGTTAAACAGCTCCTGACTCCTGTCCAGGCTGCCTGTGTATGGCTTCATGAGCCATGGCATTAAGGGGTAGGCTGGGTCCCCAAG
>NW_020674036.1:0-367 GCF_002925995.2 Terrapene triunguis | reverse complement strand
GCGGTTTACGTACTGGGTACCCTGGTGCTCCGGTGCCAAGATAGGGATGTGGGTTCCATCTATCGCCCCACCACAGTTAGGGAATCCCATTGCAGCAAAGCCATCCACTATGACCTGCACATCCCCCAGAGTCACTAGCTTGTGTAGCAGCACCTCAGTGATTGCTTTGGCTACTTGTATCACAGCAGCCCCCACAGTAGATTTGCCCACTCCAAATTGATTCCCGACTGACCGGTAGCTGTCTGGCGTTGCAAGCTTCCACAGGGCTATTGCCACTCGCTTCTCAACTGTGAGGGCTGCTCTCATCCTGGTATTCTGGCGCTTCAGGGCAGGGGAAAGCAAGTCACAAAGTTCCATGAAAGTGCCC
>NW_020674035.1:381-6049 GCF_002925995.2 Terrapene triunguis | reverse complement strand
AAACATTAAAAAGGTAAAAATCAGTTCTGGGGTAAATGTTTCAAACACACCTAAATGACTTAGGTGTTTTTGAAATGTTTACCCCTGTTCTCTAAAGGTTCAGATCCCAACCCTACCATCTTCTGGATGGGAAAATAAACTGGACATGTGAAGTTTACTGGTGGCCATTTTTGTCTAGAAAATAGAAGTAAGATTTGATTTTACAGCTAAACTTCAAAATTGTGTTGCTTATGCATATATTGATCAAGTCAAGTCACACCACTCCAGCAGAGTGACAGAATTTCCAGGTCTTAATATTCTGTCTTGAAGTTAATATGTATTAAACGATGTGACAAAAGGGGGAACCAACGTATGTGAAATTATTCATGAGGGTATTTTTAGGTAGCAACAGCATCTCGTACTGAGGTTTCCACTGAAAGGTGCACTTAAAACAACGGGAATGGGGTGGGGAAGGATGAGAGATTTAGGGCCAGATCTCTAAAACCTGGTCTCCCTTTTTGCACATGATAAACAGAAGGTATAATCTTCCACTTACAATTATATGCTGGGGCACAAACAATGTAATTTGGAAGCCAGTCTACAGGCTATAGAAACAGGGAGTTGGGTGAAAAATGCATCAGCTGCGCCCACAATTGTGGGCACAAGGCTGAAAATGCATAAAGGCCATCTTGACACTTAATTCCCCCCCCCCCACAAAAACAGGCCTTGGTATTTTAAATCAATTGACTATTTGCAGTAAATTAAACATAGCTTTCCTTACCATCCAGGTAGAACTGCACTTTACAGCTTTGACTCATAAGAAATCAACACACAAGGAATGTCAAATCAACAAGAGATCCTCATAGTCCCATAGTGAATTTGGACAGTTCTATAGAATTGGAGGCTAGGTCAAGATACCAGATTTGTATTTTCTTTTACACAGCCCATACCACTATCTATCCTCCAGAAGAGAAGTCACAGTCCACAGTCCAGCAAATAAATATCCTAGTAGGACAATGCATCCACCTTCATGTATACAACTCAACCAACAGTTCTACTTCCTTATTTAGACAGATTGCTCCCTATAGTCTGTATTTGCACTTCCTTCTACTAAAAACGTAATGTGGGCCAGAAAAACTAAAGTTCCTCACATGCCTCCATTCAAAAACCATCACAGTAGCAAACAAGGCTGACTCATGAAGAATGAGCGTAAAGTCAGCAAATTCCATATCAAGGTCATGACAAAGCCTTAAAGCTTAGGGGCTGTCTATTTTTGGTGCATTTCCATTAGTCACTCCTTGCTCATGAGATATTCAGCACTGGTATGGACAAAGACAGCCATGTTACAGAAAAGCCAGTCTCCTGTCTTAACTGGAAAGCATCCTGACAATCTGAGCTAAGTGACCTGGGAATTACACACACAAATCATTAACAGCAGGATTTCTGCACACAACTCCCCACTCTGAAATACCTGTCATGTGCTTTTATTCCCTCATACATCTCCTTTAGGAGTCCCAGAAGTTCTTTTCAGAGTGAGTCATACACTAAATATTTCACACAACATGGACCTTTTCCATACTCCCAGTGGTTTTCAATCATCTACTTTACTGCAAACATTTCGTTGGCAGTACCATGTCCTTCTCTGAACTCTGTCTCTGTCCTGATATCCTGTTGACAAAAACTGTGCAAACCCTGAGCAGTCAGATTATGTCTCTTTGCCTTTTGTGGAGTGGAATTAGTGTTGCCAGTGTCTAACCCCAAGATGCAGTACTTTCCCAACTTGAACGCCCCATTTTATATCCCGTCATTTCTTGATGCTGTAGTACTGGGGTTATTTTTTCCCCTCTCAAGGCTTGAAGTTTCAACATCAATCTTAAAGTCTCAAAGCTGCCTCAATACAGAGATGTGTGTACACAGACACACAGATACTTTGTTTGCTTCAACTGTCAGGGCAAGGGAACATAAGGGATACTGCCACTCCTTTATCCTAAGTGTAAGTATAGAAGAGTCATCAACAACTTATGTAGCAATTGCTCTAAAACTTAATAAAGCGAAAAGTAAGTGTTCTCTGACAGAAGAGAGTATGATTGTTATTGTAACCCTTAGTTACACCCTAACTGCAGAAATTAAAATGTAGGGTTTTTTAAACGATGCTAATAGCAAACCACTAAATGTTACAAGTTCACTACACTGCATAATATGAATGTTCTTCCTGTCTGCACATACAATGACAACTTGGCAGTCATTGTGAAAGTTTGCATCACATTTAAGTGTCAAAACATAGCTATTTTAGGTCAAAACCGCCTAGATTTAGCACTGCAATTCTGGAGGGTTTTTTAAAAAACAAAAAGCAAAGGTACATAGACCTAATAATGTTTTATATGTACATAATGCCTTTCATCCTCAGAAATCTCAAAGTGTTTCACAAACTACCACCACCACCCTTTCCTCACCCTCCCACCCCCGCAACTGCAACCATCTCTAGGATACGGGATGGCAATGAACCAATGAATGCACTATGAGTAGGAATGCTGGAGCAAGAGCTTCTTCAGATGAAGAGTGCCAGAAGATACCAAGCCTATGTAAATCAGATAGGACCTCAATTTTTGAGGTCTCATCTGAAATACATACACTAAACTGTTGAGTACTGTGTTTAATCCACCCTATCACAGATGAAGCATAGAGTACGACACTTGATCTTAAATTAAAAAAAAAAAAAAATCCTCTCTCAGTTACATGCCTGGGAAAAGCTGTCTAGCTACTAAGCATCAATTTTCACATTTCTATAATTTAAAAGATAACCAAATACTTTTTACAACATAGAAAATTTGCTCTCTGGCTGAGATTATAAAATCCAAATTACTGCCCAAGGATCATTTTTATGACCATGTACATCCGGAAAATAGGGATTAATGAAGGTTAGACTGACAGTGTCAGTCATAGCAGCATGGAAGACACAGTGATAATTAACTGTATTTTGCTTTTAGGTAAAAAATCTTAGTAGGACTAACTCAGAGAAGCATTTGGCCATTTTACAGCATAAATAGAAAATGAATTCTTTAAGTATCCATTTTGCAGCTAGATGTTAGCAATGTGGTGTACATGTTGTTTCTATACCAATTACCAAACAGGACAGTATATATAGTAGTAACCAAACTTCATACCTGCTCTGTAGTTCACTGCCACATAATGAGTCTTTACACGAAACGTCTCTTGTCTTACTTGAGTCTCCTTTCGATGAGTTACTCTCATCCTAAAAAACAGAAATCAAATTCTCATTAGCCCGGTTTCTGATTACAATAGTTTCATTTAGAAATAGTTTCCTTTCATTTAGTAAATGACTATTAAACTGCTTACATTTCTTGAGGGAGAGAAAGGAAAAGGTGTAATGAACCAAATACTACCTATGATCAGTTTTAATTAAAATCACTGGAACTCAGCTAATAATTTTCAGGTAATAAACTGGAAAGAATTTCTGGGAGCTGTACATCCAAGGGCCTGTGCAGAGGATGGTAGTCACTCATGCTCACTATACACACACCGGGTTGAGTGCTAGGAAGCATGCTGGTGGCAGCACTGCATTTGTATCTTGCAGAAGGGGTATGTGGGGCTCAGGAGAAGGGTATGTCTTTAGTTTAATGGACTTTAAGGTAACTGTGATGTATTTACTAGGGTGACCAGATGTCCCGATTTTATAGGAACAGTCTCGATAATTGGGATTTTTTTTTTTAATATGGGCTCTTATTACCCCCCACCCCCGTCCCGATTTTTCACACTTGCTATCTGATCACCCTAGTATTTACTGACTCTGCAGAGATAGTCTTAAAAAGTAACTATTTAGGATTCTTCATCTTCCGAGTGCTTAACAAACATTAAAGAATTAGTCCTCTGTGCAAAAGGTAAGTAGCATAATACCCACTGAAAGTCAGTAGAGCAACCAAGACTAGAAGGTAGGAATCCCTTTGTGATGGGTCCCCCGCCCCCCTGGGGTGCCACTTAGAGCTGGGGTACCACTGGCCCGCCTGACCCACCAGCCTGGGCTCCCTCTCTGCTGTATTGTTGGGCAGCCTGCCAAGCCCTTCCTCAGGCTTCAGACTGAACTTTACCAGCACACGTACAGGTAGGGACAGACCCAGCTGCAGCTTCACACAGATGCTGAGTTCAGCTCTGCAGGGAAAGGCTCAGCTAAGGAACTACCCAATACTCAAGTGCACCCCACCCCCCTCTAGAGGGTAAATCCAAAATTATACCGTCTTGCGCTGCACAGAGATTCGTACAGTGTAAGCTCGTGAAATTCGCCCCCTCCCTCAACGTGGAGAGGAACATACACAGCTTTCGGCCCCACAGTTATATTTTCCACCCACTGGTCTTAGACAAAACAAAACAAGTTTTGTAGTTATTAACTACAAAAGATAGATTTTAAGTGATTATAAGGGAAAGCAAACAGATCAAAGCAGATTACCTAGTAAATAAAACAAACATGCAATCTAAGCTTAATATACTAAAGAAATTGAAGATGTGTAGCAAATTCTCACCCTAAATGTTGTTTTAGGCAGATTGCAGAGCATCTTGAAGGCAAGCTGTACTTGCTTGCAACTTAAAACTCCAGTTATTCCTTTCCCAGGCCAGACAGCCCTCTAGCCTGGGTTCAGCCCTTCTCCCCCACCATGTTTCCTAGGTGTTTACAGCAGTCATCTTGGGCGGGGAGCCAGTGAAGAAGGAACCACGATGATGTCACTCCCCTGCCTTAAACAGTTTTAACATATGGTGGGAACCCTTTGTCTCCCAGTTTGATTCCCGTGCCGGGTCAGTGGAAAAACACTAGTATTATCATGGAGTCCAGTACCAGGTGACTTGGTCACATGTGCCTGTAGGGCCCCACAGCCATGACTCAGAGGCTGTTTGCAGTGTCCCCAGGAAGGCTTCCCAGGAAGGCTCTCCTGGCAGGAGATTAGCATCCTCTAAAATCTATTGTTCTCCCTAATGGTCCTTCCCAACCAGCCATCTAGACTGATTGCATTCTGCCTCAAGGGCATTCCCCAGGTGTAAACACATTTGTAATAGATAGAATCATAGAATATCAGGGTTGGAAGGGACCTCAGGAGGTCATCTAGTCCAACCCCCTGCTCAAAGCAGGACCAATTCCGAACTAAATCATCCCAGCCAGGGCTCTGTCAAGCTGGGCCTTAAAAACCTCCAAGGAAGGAGATTCCACCACCTCCCTAGGTAAAGCATTCCAGTGCTTCACCACCCTCCTAGTGAAATAGTGTTTCCTAATATCCAACCCAGACCTCCCCCACTGCAACTTGAGACCATTGTTCCTTGTTCTGTCATCTGCCACCACTAAGAACAGCCGAGCTCCATCCTCTCTGGAACCCCCCCTCAGGTAGTTGAAAGCAGCTATCAAATCCCCACTCATTCTTCTCTTCTGGAGACTAAGCAATCCCAGTTCCCTCAGCCTCTCCTCATAAGTCATGTGCTCCAGACCCCTAATCATTTTTGTTGCCCTCCGCTGGACTCTTTCCAATATTTCCACATCCTTCTTGTAATGTGGGGCCCAAAACTGGACACAGTACTCCAGATGAGGCCTCACCAATGTCGCATAAAGGGGAACGATCACGTCCCTCGATCTGCTGGCAATGCCCCTACTTATACAGCCCAAAATGCCATTAGCCTTCTTGGCAACAAG
>NW_020674035.1:0-281 GCF_002925995.2 Terrapene triunguis | reverse complement strand
CACTGCAACTTGAGACCATTGCTCCTTGTTCTGTCATCTGCCACCACTGAGAACAGCCGAGCTCCATCCTCTTTGGAACCTCCCCTCAGGTAGTTGAAAGCAGCTATCAAATCCCCCCTCATTCTTCTCTTCTGGAGACTAAACAATCCCAGTTCCCTCAGCCTCTTCTCATAAGTCATGTGCTCCAGACCCCTAGTCATTTTTGTTGCTTTCCGCTGGACTCTTTCCAATATTTCCACATCCATCTTGTAGTGTGGGGCCCAAAACTGGACACAGTACTC
>NW_020674034.1:458-1164 GCF_002925995.2 Terrapene triunguis | reverse complement strand
CCTGCCCCAGGCCCCCCCAGCTCTGCACAATTCCCTACTACCCCCCCGCACCCATACACCACCTCCCGCCACCCCAGAGAGCTCCCCTCTGCCCGTCCCCAGGGACCCTCCTACTGGGCAACAGCCCAGAGAATCCCCCACCCCACTGCTCTCAGGGAACCCCACCTCCCCCCCAGGGGAACCCCCCCAGGGACTCAGGCAACCACTACAGCCCCCAGAAACCCCCCTCCCAACTACCCTCCTAGGCCCTCACCTCAGGGATCCCCCACGCATGCTCTCCACCCCAAGGCATTCCCCATGTACACCCCATCCCCAAACAGTCCCAGGGGGCCCACCCTCTACTGCCCCCACCCCGACACCCCCAGAGACCCCAGCAGCTGGGGACCCCCCCATGCCCACCTCATCCCCAACCCCCCCATGCCGGAAACCCCCCGGGGGACCGCCCTCTACTGCCCCCACCCCGGGACCCCTAGAGACCCCCGCAGCTGGGGACCCCCCATACCCCCCTCATCCTCAACCCCCCCATGCCAGGAACCCCCCAGGGGCCCGCCTTCTACTGCCCCCACCCCGGGACCCCTAGAGACCCCCGCAGCTGGGGACCCCCCATACCCCCCTCATCCTCAACCCCCCCATGCCAGGAACCCCCCAGGGGCCCGCCTTCTACTGCCCCCACCCCGGGACCCCTAGAGACCCCCGCAGCTGGGGA
>NW_020674034.1:0-358 GCF_002925995.2 Terrapene triunguis | reverse complement strand
TCCCCAACCCCCCCATGCCAGAAACCCCCCCGGGGGACCGCCCTCTACTGCCCCCACCCCGGGACCCCCAGAGACCCCCACAGCTGGGGACCCCCCATGCCCCCCTCATCCCCAACCCCCCCATGCCAGGAACCCCCCAGGGGCCCGCCCTCTACTGCCCCCACCCCGGGACCCCCAGGCCAGGACCCCCACTCCCCATGCCCGACACCCCCAGAGACCCCGGCAGCTGGGGACCCCCCATGCCCCCCTCATCCCCAACCCCCCCATGCCAGGAACCCCCCAGGGGCCCGCCCTCTACTGCCCCCACCCCGGGACCCCCAGGCCAGGACCCCCACTCCCCATGCCCGACACCCCCAGA
>NW_020674033.1:823-6331 GCF_002925995.2 Terrapene triunguis | reverse complement strand
CACCCGGAGTCTCAGGAGGACGGGGAACTCCTGGCTCCCTGGGCTTGCGGCCCCGTCAGCATGGAGAAATGCCGGGCAGGGAAGCCCCTGGAGGCCCAGACGCCAGGAAGCTACTAGGACGGGAGTCAGAGCGGCCGGGTTCTCTTGCCAGTTCTGTCATATGGACGTTGGGGAAACCCCCTCCTGTCTCTGCTGAGTGCTGACCCGCCCGGCCTTTGTCGGTCTTCTCTCTTTGCACTGTGAGCCATTCAGGACAGGGACTGTCTCTCGCTGTATCTCGGCAGAGCCTGGCACAACAGGGCCCTGATCTCAGCTGGGGCAGGGACTGTCTCTCGCTGTCGAAGAATTGGGAATCTCAGATCTGCTTGTACATTTATTTAAAAAAAAAAAAAATCTAAGAGCGCAGTCAATTAAAGAACCTGGCTGTCCCACAGTCCCTTATTCCCAGGTGCGAAGTGCCTCCTTCCCAGGGTGACTGTCCCACCCATCAGAGGCCGACGGTGGTGATGTACAGGGGCACTGCTGTGCTAGAGGAGGTACAGATTACATCAGTGTGTTACCCGCTTCGCAGCTGCTGTGGGCCGCAAGGGAGCCATGCTGCGAATTGGGGCGGGGCCCATGGGGGGGGGCCCCGGCCCCCCCCAGTCAGCCCAGACTGGGGGGGGGGTCCCAGCGGCCGCTCGTGCTGGCTACGAATCAGAGAGGGGATGGTAAAGGGAGCTCTCACCTGCAGCGGTGCGTTTGCTGTCCTGGCAGGGCGAAGGAGCGGACGGCACCAGGCTCTCTAGTTCTAAAGCTTCTGTTAGGAGAGAAAGTGAGAGTTGGTGTAAGGCTGACAGATCCCAGTTGTCAGCGGGCGGGATCGAACCTGGGGCCTCTGGAGCTTAGTGCATGAGCCTCTACTGCATGAACTAAAAGTAGGGTTACCATACGTCCGGGTTTCCCCGGACATGTCCGGCTTTTGGGTCTTTAAATAGCCGTCCGGGGGGAATTTGTCAAAAGCTAAAAATGTCCAGGATTTCCCCCCCGGACGGCTATTTAAAGACCCAAAAGCGCTGACAGGGCAGCCGCGCCGGCTGAAAGCAGTACTGGGAGCAGCATGGAGCGGCCGCGAGAGGCGGGTGCGGGCGGCCCAGCTCCCCCTGCCTGGGGCTCCCCTCGCCCGCCGGGGGGCATGGGCTCCTCCTCTGCAGCACTGCCCGCCGCGGGGCTGGGGCTCTCCCGGGGCTCTGCCCTGCACACGCCCAGCACCCCCGGGGCTGCTCCTGCCTCCCTGGGCTGGCCCAGATCCCCTCCCCCGGGGGGCTGGGGTCCTGCTGCGGCTTGCGCCCCTCTGCCTCCTCCAGGGGGCAGGCAGCCCCAGGGGGTTGAGGCCGTGCCACCCCTTCCCCAGCTTCCCCCCTCCAGCAGCCCCCGCACCGCCCTGCCGGGTCTGTTCAGCTCTCGGCCCCACCGGGTCCTGCCCTGCTTCAAGGAACGCCCCCCCCCCCCCCACACCGTGCGGCGGCCCGGCCCGGCGGGACTGGGGGAGCCGCAGCAAAGCCCCTCCCGGAGCTGGTGCAGGAGACGAGCCTGGCTCTCAGCCCAGGCTCCGGCATCAGCCTGCAGCCGGGAGCGGAGCCACCCCCAGCCGGCTCGCCCAGCCCCGCTCTTAAAGGGACAGGGACCCTACCTTGGCTTGGCCCGGCCTGGGGCACGTGGGGGTGTCACCTCACCCCCCGCCTGGGGGACCCGGCGAGGGGGGTGCTCGGCCCCATAGCAGCACAGAGGGGAGGCCAGCGATGCACCTTACTCTCTCCTGCACTGCCAGCCACGGTCTTGCCTCCTTTCCCCAGCTCTGTGAGGCACCGTACACCTCAGAGCCGCAAATGGGAGCCGATTCTGCTGTCTCCAAGCAGAGTCTAGCCCTGAGTGTTTATTTCAGCAGCAGTGAGTTTTCGGTTTGGTGCATTCACTCCTGATCTCCCTGGTAAAGTGTAACAAAAGCCCTTGGCATTCATTTTCTCCGTGTTTCTGGGAATACCCTTTTCAGTTTCATAGATTGATCTGGGATCTCTCTTTTGCTGTTTCCGGAGAGAACTGTTGACAGCAGGGAGATACGTCCCTGACTAGAGGGCAGGAAGCAAATTTGACTAGACCAGTTGTGACTCCCTTTTTATTTGTTACTATAAAATGTATTACACACAAATCGATTGCTAATGAACTTCCACCTTTGGGTTTCTGGAAAACAACTCGCTCTAATACTTGGAAGATGCAGGGACCTTTGGTCTTAAAAAATGAAACATCAGACTCATGAATTTGGGGGAAGTGCAGTGGTCCATTTATGAAATTTCTTAAAAACATGATTCAAAAAATCCTTCTGAGACTGTATTTTAATGCTGAGATCCCAATAGCCTTCCTATAGAAATAGAAAGTAAAACAAAGACATTCTTGATCCAGGTCAATTAGAGCAGTGGTTGTCAATGTTTCCAGACTACTGTACCTCCTTCAGGAGGCTGATTTGTCTTGAGTACCCCTCACTTAAAAACTACTTGCTTACAAAATCAGACATAAAAATACAAGTATCACAGCACAGTATTACTGAAAAATTGCTTATTTTCTCATTTTTACCATATAAATGATCAAATAAATCACGACTTCCAGATTGAGAAACACTGGTATAGTATATAGAGCAGTATAAACAAGTCACTGTCTACGATGATGGTTGCATATGCTTCAATAATTAGTTTGGCAAGGCCTTCTATATCAAAGTTACACACATTTTTACATAATATCAGGCAAACCAGCTTGGATCTCTCACTATTCATGTCTCTGTACTAATTGTGCTCTGCATCATTTCACAAAAAAGTTATTTAACCGAGCTTGAAATTTGTCATTATACTGAGATTTCTAAAAATACCCTTCTAGAAAAACTTCCATTTGGTTTCCCAGTAAAGAAAAGGACTTTATATAGCTTGTTTGTTTGAACTTCGAGGCCCATACAGTCCCTGAAATGACACTGCCTTGGTTAGTGTTGTGCCCCATTTCTCACAGTACTCATGATGGGTTGGATTGTCACAGCCCAGCTCAGCCACACAAGGGAGTAAATATTATCTTTTCCAAGTAGACCCCGCTGATATGGGGATGTCCCTTTAAAGGAAGGCCCCTGGACAGGTATGGACAGGGGAGTCCCTCCAGTGGAGGGAGAGGTGAGTGTCAGAGGTAGGGTTACCATACGTCCGGATTTTCCCAGACATGTCCGGCTTTTTGGTCCTCAAATCCCCGTCCGGGAGGAATTTCCAAAAAGCCGAACATGTCCGGGAAAATAGGGAGGCATGGTAAGGGGACTGCCTCCTCCCCGGGCTCCAACTTTTCCGGCTCCCGCCGCTCTCCACCGCGGCAGGGGCCGAAGCAACTTCCCCAGCGCAGCAGCAGCTGGGGGGCAGGAGGGAGGAGGGGGAATGTGGGGTGCTCAGGGGAGGGGGTGGAGTTGGGATGGGGAAGGGGCGGAGTTGGGGCGGGGCCGGGGGCGGGGCAGGGGCGGAGTTGGGGCAGGGGCGGGGTCCTGTGGAGTGTCCTCTTTTTGCACTATTGAAATATGGTAACCCTACTAAAAGCTATGTGGCTGTTAGCTAAGGCTGTAGAACAGGCTCATTTTATTTCTCTCTAAGTGGTCTCGGTGCCACTAGATGGGCCAGACCACCACACCCAGGAGGTGTGAGAGTTACATTGGCACTAGCCAAGCTGCAGATCAAGCTGCCTGCGGCTGGCATCGCAGGGCTAAAAGGGGAAGTTGTTCTGGCCCTGACCATGTTAACCAGAGTCAGCTGCCTCCAGCTCTGGAGGGTTCACTGCGAGCTTCAGCGAGCCAAGAAATGGCTTCTTCTGCTAATGCCCCAACGGGATGCTCCATACAGAGACCTGCAGCCAACTATCGCTGCTGCTCTAGAGGAGCTGGTTGATTCCCTGCTCTAAGCACCAGCCCCCACTCCCCACCCAGAGATGGGGAGAGAACCCAGGAGTCCTGGGGGTTGCCCCAGCAGACCCCACTCCCTTCACCTCCCCCAGCTGAGGATGAAACCCCAGAGCCCAGACTCTGACCTCTCTCCCTGCACTGTCCGGTTCTCTGATGGAAGAAGACTCCGAGGGGCGCTTCCAGAAGCAATTGCTCTGGGCAAGGCCAGCTGCAGGCACTCACAAGTGGGGCTTGGGGCCCTGGATCTTTCTGCCCAACGTGACTGAAGAGGAAACCTGGACTTGGAAACCAGCCAGACTCGATTTCCTTGAAACCATGTGGGGAACTGGAAGCCATGCCCCAGCCCTCCCAACTCACCCAGGTCTAGGCTCCCTTAGCGGTCTGCAGCATTTGCTTCTTCCAGCAGCCTCCTGCTAGCTGAGAGATCCCACTCTCCCCCTTCCCCAGAGAGAAGCCGGGGTGGCTTTTGTGGGGTTCCCTGAGCAACAGCTGGGTCCCAGTAGCAGCCTCTTTAAGGCCAAGGCGACATCCACTGGCACCGCGCTCCTCAGCTTTCCACACACCCAGTGAGCAGGTAACTCTCCCCATTGGACAAGGAAGAGGACGCACAAATGGGACCAGGGGTAGTGCAGTGAGAGCCACCTCGGGTTCCTCCAACAATGGGGGTTTCATGCAGCCCCTGGCAAGGTGCCACGTCTAGGGACAAAGAATATCAGTCACCCACAGGCTGGAGGGAGGGGGAGCTGCCCTTTCTGTAACCGATGGGGCAGGGAGTTCTGCTTTCCAGAGGGGGACCCTGACAAGCTGCAGCTCTAGGAAGGACCCAGGTGTCCTGTGGAACCAGCTGCCCATGAGCCCCCCAGGGGATGCTGTGGCTAAGCGGGTGAGCGTGACCCTGGGCTGGGGAAACTGGTGAATAGCGAGTAGGAGCCTGGATCCCCTCCGGATAGTGGGGAGACCCTGACTGGAGATTGCGCCTGGCTCTGGGGAGGAGGCAAAAAATGAAACTATTCCCAGGTGCCCCTTGAAACCAGAACAAAGCTGCCCAGCTGCGACCAGCTGCAGGCCTGGCGTTTTGTGCAAATTACTTCATGGGCTAATTTGCAGACAGCCAGAAACGGCAGCTTCTGCCCCACAGCTGGGTCCCCCGGGCAGCAGGGGGAGGGAGCAAGTCATGCAACTGCCGAGCACTGGGCAGCTCCGTGGCTGGGGCAGGAGGTGGCCGGGAAGATGGGGGATGCTGCCGCGCTTCTGGGGTGGATGGATTCGGGGCTGCTGGAAGGTGTTGGGGGTGCAGGGGGTGGGTGCTGGGACAGAGATCGGGGGAATGTGGGGAGGTAACGTGCAGGAGAGAAGTGGGGGTGTCTGGGGCAGTAGCTGGGACACTGCGGGGGCGAGGGGGATCTCTGGCCATTTAGGGTCTGTTGGGGAGTGGGGCTGAGAGTCCTGAGCTTGCTGGGTGGATTCTCCCCCTCCCACCCGGAGGCTCTGGCTGGCTCCTCGCGGCACTTTCCTCCTAAGGCCATGTGGTTTGGGGGGGGGGGGGGGGGGGG
>NW_020674033.1:0-723 GCF_002925995.2 Terrapene triunguis | reverse complement strand
GGGGGTGGGTGGGAGAGACAGGGCCCAAGTCCTTCCGCCTTAGAACCACCAAGGTGTTTAGGTGCAGAACTCCCACAGATTGACGGGGAATTAGGCACTGTGACAAAGTTCCTCCTCTATCTTGGTGGGTCCTGCACTTATTGGCGGATCTTCTTGCCTCAGAGATTCACCATGTGGGTTGGGGAACAGCCCAGAGACCTTCCCCTCTGGAAGAACCCACAGTCCAGGTCAATTGGGAGGTTTGGGGAGAACCCGGGCCCACCCTCTACTCCGGGTTCCAGCCCAGGGCCCTGTGGACTGTAGCTGGCTATAGTGCCTCCTGTAACAGCTGCATGACAGCTACAACTCCCTGGGCTACTTCCCGCTGGCCTCCTCCAAACACCTTCCTTATTCTCACCACAGGACCTTCCTCCTGGTGTCTGATAACGCTTGTGCTCCTCAGTCCTCCAGCAGCACACCCTCTCACTCTCAGCTCCTTGCGCCTCTTGCTCCCAGCTCCTCACACTCGCACCACAAACTGAAGTGAACTCCTTTGTAAAACCCAGGTGCCCTGATTAGCAGGCCTTAATTGATTCTAGCAGCTTCTTCTTCATTGGTTCCAGGTGTCCTAATTAGCCTGCCTGCCTTAACTGGTTCTAGCAGGTTCCTGATTACTCTAGTGCAGCCCCTTTCTCTCGTCACTCAGGGAACAGAAAACTACTCATCCAGTGACCAGTATATTTG
>NW_020674032.1:800-1046 GCF_002925995.2 Terrapene triunguis | reverse complement strand
CCCTAACACCTTTGACCAATAGGCTGAGGTCCTGCAAAAGGCCTTTGCGATGTCACTGCCACACCCACCCATCCCCTGAAGTGCTAATGTCCTGCTGCTGGCCTGACACTTTGAAGGTTTGAGCTACTCTCTGTGGATCACCCCACTCAATGCCTGTTCATTCTAGGAAGCAAGCCGGCTAGACAGTAAAACATCAGAGGCTGCTCCCAATGCTACACTCAGTGTTTCCAAAATTAGTAGACTTTA
>NW_020674032.1:0-700 GCF_002925995.2 Terrapene triunguis | reverse complement strand
TTCCCCTTCCACTAGCTCCCCATTTACAGTGAGCCAGAGCAGTACCTGCAGCAGGGAGCGGGAGTTGCTCATGGCCTCAGAGGAACAGCCCCTGCAGTGTCTCAGGCACCTGGCGCAAGTGCCGGATGATGCGGAGCTGGTGCATCACTTTGGCCGTTACGTCCTCCTGCTGCAAGGGAACGAGAACCTGTCAGAGACTCAAACGCCCTGAGGAATCAGGGGGAATAAAGGGCACCTGGAACCAGCAGTATTTCCACCCAGCACCTGCCCACCACTGAGGGATGAATTCACCTCCTGAACCCCAGAACCCCAGAATGGAGTCTTCTTGTCCTTTCTAGTAACCTCCAGTGCCAACCCCCATCCTTGTAGGGTGAGCTCCTGCTACCTCCCCCTCAGTGCCCTTGACAGCTGTTCCACCTCCAAACCACAGCTCAAGTTATCAGAACCCTCTTCTCCACCCCCACCCAGGTTGGCCAGGGAGGCGGCTCTAGCAGGGGGGGCAGGAGGGATTCTGGCAGCAGTGAAGTGGGTTGCGGGGAGGTTGAGATCTTGCCCCAAGTCATCCCAGATACTAATGCTAAGCCACAGGATGGCAGCATCTAGTGTCAGTGGAGTCCAAGCACTATTTCAACCTCGCAGTTTTGGATGAACTTCCCACAAGGGGAGGTGAAGAGCACCCCCAGCAACACACACACACACA
>NW_020674031.1:411-2083 GCF_002925995.2 Terrapene triunguis | reverse complement strand
AACAATCTGTGAATCATGATTTCTTCCCCCTGGGCGCTTAAGTAATCAGTAACAACTATTTAAAAAAAAATCAAACAGTGTCCGGTTCTGCATGATTGTGCTGCCCAAGCTGCTCCACTCTTTAGTGCCTGCTACTGCAGCTATATTAGAATCCTGTCTATATGTCCGGGGATAGAGCAGTAGTCCTCCACGGACATCTCCACAAAGCTCTGCTGCAGGTAATGGGATAGCCTGTTCATCAGGTTCCTGGGGAGAGCGGCTTTACTTGGTCCTCCGAAGTAGGAGACGTTCCCGCGCCAGGAGACAAGCAGGTACTCCGGTATCATTGCCTTGCATAGCATGGCGGCATAGGGCCCCGGTCTCTGCAGGCTTTCTCGAAGCATCCGTTGGATCTCGGTGTCCGGGATCCTCATGAGAGTTATGTCGCTCATGATGACCTGCTTTGAATTAGGTAGGGGACTGTTAGTATTGGGACTGCTTGCAACAAGTTCCTTTACAGAACTGTGACCGCTGGTTTACAGCCACGCGGTGGGGGCGGGAGAGGGGCAGCATACAGGGATCTTTCCCTGGCTCATCCGCGAGGGGGTGGGACAGGGCCAGAGTTCCTGCTTGGCCGATTGCTGGCAGCACAGACTGGCAGTGCTTTCAATGTGAAAGGAGGCCAGTGGTACTCCTACAGTTTTAAGCAGCCAGAAGTCTACGGCTTACCATGTTTGCCTGCTACAGAGAGTACCGTGTCCTGCCCCGCTTCCCAGATCGGCAGTGCAAAAGCCCAGGCACTGAAGGCGAGGTTCGAAAATTCGACCTTGTCCGGAGTGCGCATGTGATAGGTGTGGTTCATGGTCTTGTTCACAGAGAAAAACTATGTTCTTGATTCACAACCACATTTATCTTTCGGAGGAATTCACTGCCTTTTCCTCATTCCCACAGCCACATCTGCAACTGTCTCCTAACCCAGCTTGGCATCACACTCCCAGAGGCTAGCGCACATTAGGCGGAGAAAGAAGAAGACGCGAGAGGACATGTTCTCAGAACTAATGGGCTGCTCCCGAGCCCAGGCAGCACAGCAGAACCAGTGGAGGGAGAATTTGTCACAAATGCACCGGACACACATGGAACGTGAGGAGAGGTGGCGGGCAGGAAGACCAGCAGGCGACTCAAACGCTGCTTGGACTTCTGAGGGAGCAAACGGACACGCTCCGGCGCCTTGTTGATGTTCTGCAGGAACGGAGGCAGGAGGACAGAGCCCCGCAGCAGTCTATCAGGAACCGCAGTCCCCCGCCACCAAGTCCCATACCTCCCTCTCCCAAAGTCCAAAGAAGGAGGGGTGGCAGAGTCCGTGAAAACTCTCACTCCACCCCTGCAGACTGCTCAAGCACCAGAAGGCTGTCATTCCCCAAAATTTGAAAAGTCCTTTCCTGCCCGCCTCACCCAAGCCCCCGTCCGACTTTCACCCCCCAGTTTCCTGTCTGGTTGTTAATAAAAAATATGTTTCTGTTCATTACTGTTTCAGTCAGGTTCTTTTGAGGGAGAGTCTGTCTGGAGGGGGGGAAGGGGCTTGGTAATTGGACAGGACAGTGACCTTTTGCAGGGTAGAGAGGCGGTGTCAGGTCCAGCATCAGGAAACATACACAGTGCAGTCACTGGTTACCCTGGTCAGTCTGGGAGGTGT
>NW_020674031.1:0-311 GCF_002925995.2 Terrapene triunguis | reverse complement strand
TGGGGGGGGGGGGGGTTGCTCTGTGACTTTGTGGCGGGGGAGGGCAGTTACAGATCTTATGCAGCGGTCCTTATCCTGGCTCACAGATCCACGCAGCAGGGGATATGTAACCCTACCCCCCTGCCAGAAAGTCACATAGCCGACACATACACACTGTCCCCACCAGGAGTGCTGGCAGGCTCCATTGAAATAACCAGTCCACCAGTGCGGAGCCTGTCATTTCGGTAGTTTAGAAGCATCATTTGCATCAGAACACTGAACCCGCCCCCCGCCACAGTCTGCGTCCCCGGTTTAAAATATTCCCGCGAAAA
>NW_020674030.1:1031-1316 GCF_002925995.2 Terrapene triunguis | reverse complement strand
GACCCGCAGCCCCCCACTCTGCCGGTGCCCATCACTCCCGACCCGCAGTCCCCTGCAATCCCCGCCCTGCCCCCCACTCTGCTGGTGCTTCTCACTCCCGACCCGCAGCCCCCATTCTGCTGGTGCCCCTCCCTCCTGACCTGTAGTCCCCTGCCAGCCCAGCCCTGCCCCCCATCTCTGCCGGCACCCCTCATTCCTGACCGCAGCCCCCTGGTAGCCCAGCCCTGGGCTCCTGCCCACTCTGCCAGTGCCCCTCACTCCCGCCCCACAGCCTCCTGCCAGCCC
>NW_020674030.1:0-931 GCF_002925995.2 Terrapene triunguis | reverse complement strand
CCCCCCCACTTTGCCAGCGCCCCTCACTCCCGACCCGCAGCCCCCTGCAATCCCCGCCCCTCCCCACTCTGCTGGTGCCCCTCACTTCGGACCCTCGGGCCCCTGCAATCCCCGCCCTCCCATTCTGCCGACGCCCCTCACTCCTGACCTGCAGCCCCCTACAATCCTGCCCTGCCCCCCACTCTGCTGCAGCCCCCTGCCCTGGTAGAGACGGGGTCATGGATAAGCCCGGGGAGGTGCGACGGGCTGGAGCTGGCTGGGCAGGCCCCAGGCAGGATGCTGAGTGCTCCCCCCCCCCCCGCTCCCTGTGGCCTCTTCCCTGGCTGTTGGTGCCCCCCCATGTGCAGAGCGGCCGGCCTTGCGTGACTCGGTTCCTGTGTGGCGGCTTGTGCCCCGCGTAATCTTCCTGCGGAGGAAACCCCCAGTCCCCACCCTAGCGGCTGGTGCCTCCTGGCGGTCAGCCAGCGGCCCCCGTACGGGCGGCTCTCGCCCCCTGCTGGCTGCTGGAGTGCTACCAGCGATGGGGGGAGGGCGCGGGGGGGCTCTGCGTGGACACCAGTGTATGGGGGGGTGGGGAGCTGCCCTGCGATGCACGTCCTGGCCAGAGACCCTCGCCCTGTGCTCAGTGCCCGGCGGGGCTGGGCGTGTGGGGCTGGGAGCCCTGGCAGAGCAGAACGGCTGGTAGTGGAGGTGCCGCTAGTTCCCCTGGGCACCGCTGTGGGGTGGGGGCGGGGCAGCACTCTGGGGGGGCTCCTGGGCCCAGGGCTGGGACGTTCCCTCCTCATTGGGCAGCCTGGCTCGGGGCCAGGAGCTCCGAGGTTGTGACCTCAGGGATAGTCTCTCTGCCCCCCAGGCAGTGTGTGTGTGTGGGGGGTGTCTCCTCGGGGGGGGGGTGCTTCTCCCCCTTGGGATCCCACCACTGGCACCTGTG
>NW_020674029.1:506-5835 GCF_002925995.2 Terrapene triunguis | reverse complement strand
CTGATAGCATGAGATTACCAGCATGTGTCATTCAGACTGAAGTCCTCTATTATAATGCAGGGTTTTTTTCCTACACATTATAGGTAGGTGCTTAAGGAAAAGACGGTTACTCACCGTTGTAACTGTTGTTCTTCGAGATGTGTTGCTCATATCCATTCCAGTTAGGTGTGTGCGCGCCGCGTGCACGATCGTCGGAAGATTTTTACCCTAGCAACACCCGGTGGGTCGGCTGTGGAGCCCCCTAGAGTGGCGCCGTTATGGCGCTGGATATATACCCCAGCCGACCCAGCGCCCCCTCAGTTCCTTCTTGCCGGCTACTCCGACAGTGGGGAAGGGGGGCGGGTTTGGAATGGATATGAGCAACACATCTCGAAGAACAACAGTTACAACGGTGAGTAACCGTCTTTTCTTCTTCGAGTGCTTGCTCATATCCATTCCAGTTAGGTGACTCCCAAGCCCCACCTAGGTGGCGGGGTCGGAGTGAGACATTGCTGTGTGCAGAACCGCTGACCCGAAAGCAGCATCGTCTCTGGATTGTTGCACCAGCGCATAGTGAGTAGCAAATGTGTGGACCGATGACCACACTGCAGCTCTACAAATGTCCTGGATCGGTACTTGAGCCAGGAAGGCAGTCGAGGAGGCCTGGGCCCTCGTGGAATGAGCGGTGAGGCGTGGCGTCGGTACACCGGCCAGGTCGTAGCAAGCACGAATGCAGGACGTGATCCAAGTGGATAGGCACTGAGAAGAGACCGGTGAGCCTTTCATCCGGTCGGCCACCGCAACGAAGAGTTGCGTCGTCTTCCTAAATGGCTTTGTACGGTCAATATAGAAAGCCAGGGCCCTGCGTACGTCCAAAGAGTGTAAACGCTGGTCTTGACGAGTAGCGTGCGGTTTCGGATGGAAGACCGGGAGGAAAATGTCCTGGTTCACGTGGAAAGGTGACACCACCTTTGGCAGAAAGGCAGGATGGGGGCGAAGCTGCACCTTGTCCTTGTGGAACACCGTGTAAGGGGGCTCGGATGTCAGCGCCCTGAGTTCCGAGACGCGTCGTGCTGAGGTGATGGCTACCAGGAAGGCTGTCTTCCAAGATAAGTACAGGAGCGAGCAGGTAGCCAAAGGTTCAAACGGAGGCCCTGTGAGCCTGGAGAGGACGAGGTTGAGGTCCCACGTTGGAACCGGCTGTCGCTGCTGTGGGTATAGCCGGTCTAAGCCCTTGAGGAATCTAACGACCATCGGGTTCGAGAAGACCGAGGACGTGAGTTCCCCTGGGTGGAAAGCGGAAATAGCGGCGAGGTGAACCCTAATTGAGGATGTCGCCAAGCCTTGCTGTCTGAGGGACAGGAGGTAGTCCAGTATCAAGGGGATAGGAGCCTGCGAGGGAGACGTAGCTCGTTGCTCACACCAGCAGGAGAACCTCTTCCACTTGGCTAAATAAGTGGTCCGCGTAGAGGGCTTTCTACTTCCCAGCAGGACCTGTTGGACGGCTTGCGAGCATTGGCGCTCTGAGCGACTCAACCATGAAGCATCCACGCCGTGAGGTGGAGCGACTGCAGGTCGGGGTGACACAGCCGGCCGTGGTCCTGAGAGATGAGATCCCGACTCAAGGGGAGCGTGATCGGCCTCTGTACTGACAGCTCTAGAAGTGTGGTGTACCAGAGCTGTCTCGGCCAAGCGGGAGCGACCAGAATTACCCGTGCATGGTCCCTGCGGATCTTGAGCAGCACCCTGTGGACCAGCGGGAATGGGGGAAAGGCGTAGAACAGATGGTCTTTCCACGCCATGAGGAAGGCGTCCGACCGAGAGCCCGGGGCTCGTCCGTGTAGGGAGCAGAATGCCTGACACTTCCTGTTGGCCCGAGATGCGAACAGGTCGATCTGGGGAAACCCCCACCTCTGGAAAACGGAATAGATGATGTCTGGGCGAATCGACCACTCGTGCGTTTGGAAGGACCTGCTGAGACGGTCTGCCAGCGTATTCTGGACTCCAGGCAGGAATGACGCCGTGAGATGTATCGAGTGGGCGATGCAAAAGTCCCACAGGCGAATGGCCTCTTGGCATAGGGGAGATGAGCGGGCTCCGCCTTGCTTGTTGATGTAAAACATGGCCGTGGTGATGTCGGTGAGAATCAGCACGCAACGGCCCTGTAGGAAGTTGAGGAAAGCCTGACAAGCCAGGCGCACTGCCATCAGCTCTCGGACGTTGATGTGCAGGGCTAGTTGGGACGCCGACCACAGGCCTTGGGTATGATGCTCC
The DNA here is from genome assembly GCF_002925995.2 of Terrapene triunguis. Classification (NCBI taxonomy): domain Eukaryota; kingdom Metazoa; phylum Chordata; order Testudines; family Emydidae; genus Terrapene; species Terrapene triunguis. The sequence goes on along the minus strand of NW_020674029.1, from coordinate 3,582 downwards.
CCCAGGTGAGCGCCCCATCCTAGAGATGAAGCGTCCGTAACTAGGTGGAGGGAGGGCTGTGGGGCGTGAAAGGGTACTCCTGCACAGACCGCCGTGCGATCCGTCCACCATGTGAGGGAGGCCAAGACTGCGGTCGGAACCGTGACCACCATGCTCAGGTCGTCTCGATGAGGACGGTAAACCGATGACACCCAAGTCTGCAATGGGCGAAGTCGCAGCCTGGCGTGCCTGGTTACGTAGGTGCACGAGGCCATGTGGCCCAAGAGGGCACGGCATGACCTTACGGTGGTAGTTGGAAAGGCCCTGAGTCCTTGAATGGCGCTTGAAATGGTATGAAAGCGGCTGCCTGGCAGTATGGCTCGGGCATGTCTGGAGTCCAGGATTGCTCCAATGAACTCCATTCTTTGAGTTGGTATTAGAGTGGACTTCTCTCTGTTGAGTAGAATGCCCAGCTCGTGGAAAGTGCGTGTCACTATGTGGACATGGGCCTGCACTTGGTCTCTGGTGCGGCCGCGTACCAGCCAGTCGTCCAAGTACGGGAACAGCTGTATCCCTTGTCGACGAAGGAAGGCCGCGACGACTGCCAGACACTTTGTGAACACCCTGGGAGCCGAGGACAAGCCGAAGGGAAGGACTGCGAATTGGTAGTGCCCCCTGTTTACTACAAATCGCAGGAAGCGCCTGTGAGGCGGATAAATCGCTATGTGGAAATAAGCGTCCTTCATGTCGAGGGCGGCAAACCAGTCTCCAGGATCCAGTGAAGGGATGATGGTCCCCAATGATACCATGCGGAACTTCAACTTTACTATGAATTTGTTGAGCCCGCGCAAGTCTAAGATGGGCCTTAGACCCCCTTGACTTGGGTATCAGGAAGTAGCGGGAGTAAAACCCCCTGCCCCTTAGCTCCGATGGAACCTCCTCTATGGCCCCCATAGCGAGGAGCCCAAAAACCTCCTGTGTAAGGAGTTGCTCGTGAGAAGGGTCCCTGAAGAGGGACGGGGAGGGGGAGTGGGAGGGGGGGGGGCGAGGAAAACTGGAGGGCGTATCCCCTTTCCACCGTGCGAAGGACCCAACGGTCCGAGGTTATACGGGACCAAGCACGGTGGAAGCGGGAGAGGCGGTCCCGGAAAGGGGGAGTCGGATCCTGGGTACCGGTCGTGGTGCCGTCCTCGACCGCACCTTCAAAAGGCTTGTCTAGGCCCTGAAGGTGGCCTAGACTGGCCTTGGTTCTGACCGGGTTGAGGGCCGGTCGACCTTCTCCTACCACCTCGACCCCGCCTCCTAGCAAAGTCCTGTCTTGGACGAGGCGGGGGAGGGTAGAACCGCTGAGGCTGCGGCCTGAAGGGCCTGCGCTGAGGCCCTGGGACATGCATCCCCAGGGAGCGCATCATTGTGCGAGAGTCCTTCAGGTTCTGGAGCCTCGAGTCTGTTTTCTCCGAAAAGAGGCCCTGGCCCTCAAACGGTAGATCCTGCAGGGTCTGCTGCAGTTCCGGAGGCAAGCCCGACACCTGGAGCCAGGAGATTCGGCGCATTGCTATCCCCGACGCCAGGGTCCTAGCGGCCGAGTCCGCTATATCGAGGGACGCCTGTAGGGAGGTGCATGCCACCCGCTTGCCCTCCTCTACCAGGGCCCCAAACTCGTCCCTCGAGTCCTGGGGAACCAGTTCTTTAAATTTCCCCATCGAGGACCACATATTGAAGCCGTAGCGGCTCAGTAGCGCCTGCTGGTTCGCTGCCCGCAATTGCAGTCCGCCAGCCGAATACACCTTGCGTCCGAACAAATCGAAGCGCTTAGCGTCCTTCGATTTGGGCGCAGCGGCCTGCTGGCCATGGCGCTCCCGTGCATTCACTGAGGAAACCACCAGTGAGCACGGTTGGGGGTGAATGTACAGATACTCATGATCCTTTGATGGGACAAAGTATTTTCTCTCAACCCCTCTGGCCGTGGGCGGAATAGAGGCCGGGGTCTGCCAGATAGTAGTGGCGTTGGCCTGGATGGTGCGGACCAGCGGTAATGCCACCCTGGATGGAGCATCCGCTGAGATGATCTGCACTATCGGGTCATGGACCTCCGCAACCTCCTCCACCTGAAGGTCCAGATTGCGAGCCATGCGCCGCAGTAGGTCCTGGTGGGCGCGAAGGTCTATCGGGGGCGGCCCGATGGACGACGTGCCCGCTACGGCCTCATCAGGAGAGGACGAGGAAGATGCCCCCGGTGGCAAGGGGTCCAATGGTTGGTCCTGCTCCCGGTGCTCCTGGTGTTGGGCATCTCCTGCCCCCTGGTCAGGGGCCTCGGCAGGTGCGGGCACTGGAGCCTCCACGTCCCTTGGAGGAGGGCGGGAGATGGTAGACTCCGGGGCCCTGGTGTCCGAACGGCCAGAGCGGGAAGCCGACAGGGGAGCTCCCTGAGCTTGGTGGTAGGCCCAAGGAGTCCAAAAGGACCAATGCGCAGGCCCTTGCATCGGGTCCTCGGTCTCCTGCAGGTGGCCGGGCTCCACCGTCTCAGATGACCGGGACGCCGATCTCGACGGCCACGGCGGTGCCGAACCCGATGCCGTCGGTACCGGATGGTACGGTGCCGATCGGTGCCGACCGTACGGGGACCTGTCCCTGCGTTGTTCCGGCGAACGGTGCCGGGACCTGGACCGGTGCCGATAGTCCCTCCGGTGCCGGGATCCCGATCTGGAACGTGACGACGATCTGGAGGAGGCGCGGTACCGGGAGCGGCCTCTCGAGCCCGAGCGGCGCTCATACCGGTGCCGGGAGCTGCGCCTCGACCCCGATCGGTGCCGGTCGTCACGGCGGTGCCGGGATGTTGAACGGCGCCGCGAGGAAGATCTGGGCCGCGAGTACGACCGGTGCCGAGGTGACCCTCGGCGCCGGGACTCCGAGCGGCGTCGGGACCTGCTTCGGGATCTGGAGCGGTGCCGAGAGACTCGTGCTGGCGACGGTGGGCGCACCAGGGCAGGCTTGCCTCTGGACTGCAGCACGCGTGGAGCCACCGGTGCCGGGAGCTGCGACGGCGCCGGCTCTGTGAGGGCGATCAGGTCTCTCGCCGTGGCAAAGGTCTCCGGGG
>NW_020674029.1:0-406 GCF_002925995.2 Terrapene triunguis | reverse complement strand
GTATCTTCGCGGCAGCAGCGTCCCGTGTCTTAGCGGTCTTCTTATGGCCCGGCGAAATGGATCGGTGCCGAGGCTCTTTGGGCGGGCGCGGTGCCGACGTCGGTCGGTGCCGGACAGTCTTTTCTGCCGCACCGGTCGGGCCCGCCGGGGCGCTGCGCACCGAAGCGCTCGGTGCCGGGACAGGGCGCGCCGAGGGAGGATCTGGACTCAGCGCCGCCTCCATGAGGAGCTGTCGGAGCCTAAAGTCCCGCTCCTTCCTTGTCCTCGGCTTGAAGGCCTTGCAGATAGGGCACTTATCTGCTGGATGAGTCTCTCCCAGGCACTTCAAGCAGGAGCTATGCGGGTCGCTAGTTGGCATGTGCTTCCCGCAGGACGCGCACGGCTTAAAGCCAGGAGCCTTGGGCAT
>NW_020674028.1:675-1819 GCF_002925995.2 Terrapene triunguis | reverse complement strand
AAGCTTACTTTAGTAACTGTATCGTTCTCAGTGCTCACTTTCTTGAAAATTTGCTGTTCTCTACTAAGGTTTTTCGCTAAACTGGATGCTTTAATTATTTTTTCATTTGGGCTCAATTTGGCGAGATTGGGATGCTTAGTTTCAAAGTGCCACCGAAGGTTGTATTCTTTCGGAACGGCTAACGTTTCGCGACACACGAGGCACAGTATTTTGTCTTTGGAAATAGTATATAAGTATTTATTCGTCCATTCAGTGCTGAAAACTCTGTGCTCTGATTCTATTTTTTTTTCACTCATGGTATCCATTATGAAGCTCAAGATTTTGTTGAATAAATTCACACACAAGGGAAACACTCACAGTCACACACAAAGAGAAGAGATATCTCACGGCGCATGGCACACTAGCAAGGCACTGACGGTGTGTGGAAGCCTATAGGTCCAGGGGTCACTATATTACTGCACACAGCAGTCAATCAATGCAGTTGTAGATAAATCTCTGCATTATGCATTTTTGTATAACTTTTATATGACTTTGTATTGAACCTTGGTACTATGTTATAGCGGGCTCCTAATATAGTATAATTAAGGTAAAAGAAAAATTTCTTCTGTGCAAATTTTTGAAGCAGAGTTCAAATTTGTGTGCCATGAAGCAAATGCGCCCAAGTGAGTAAAATGCTTATACATTTAAAAAGTTTTAATTTGCAATTTGTGTCAATTTATATGGGTTTTCAGATAGACATCATAAGTAAAAAAAGAAAAACAAAAGTTTGTGTTTTAAATTGAAAATTTTCCTAAAAAATATCAATAAATGATTATCAGCCAAGAATAAGATATGTAATTACAAATGCATTTTAATTTCCTTATTGGTCAAAATGTCAAAGACGGCTAAACTAACCTTACTGTTTTTCCCTGCGATCTTTTTCATTTGCCCATTCAATATAAACTCTGTCCAGATCTATCAGTCCTCAATCCAGCTGGTAACTCTTAATACACATCAGCACCCCACATAGAACCCCCCACTCGCTAGTTTCCCAATACACACAGATTTCTCCTCCCTCCCTCCCAGTGCCCTTCCCCACAGCCCCACCACCACAACTAAACAATGCCCCACACAGACCCCCAGTGCCCTGACACACACAGATCTC
>NW_020674028.1:0-575 GCF_002925995.2 Terrapene triunguis | reverse complement strand
CCCCCCGCACATCTCCCAGACACTCACTCCACCACACCCTTCCCCCTTCCCTGGCCGCACTCACCAGCCCTGCTGGGAGGTCTCTGGCTCCTAGGGTGAGAGCAGCAAGGGGAGTCTCCAGTGGTGAGCGGGAGCTGGTTCACACCGGTTCGCGGGAACCAGTTGTTAAATTTAGAAGCCCTTTTAGAACCAGTTGTCCTGCGTGGGACAACCGGTTCTAAAAGGGCTTCTAAATTTAACAACGGTAAGTTGAAGTGACCAGGACCGTAGCTGGGGGAGAGCAGATGGAGCGGCTGCTCCCCCTGAGCACATTATCCAAAAGTGGTGCCTTAGGAGCCAACCCCATGGGTGCTCCAGCTCTCCGCCCCGCTCCCCGGCCCCAGCTCACCTCCGCTCCGCCTCCGAACACTCTGCCCCGCTTCTCCCCCTCCCCCCCCGCTTCCCGTGAATCAGCTGTTCGCGCAGGAAGCCTGGGAGGGCAAAGAAGCAAGCGGTGGCTTCGCACTCAAGCCCAGGGAGACGGAGCGGAGGTGAGCTGGGGTGGGGGGAGCCGCCCGCGCCACAGCAGGTAACCC
>NW_020674027.1:684-1878 GCF_002925995.2 Terrapene triunguis | reverse complement strand
CCCCCCCGCTCCCTGTTCCTGACTGTCCCAACCCCTCTCCACACCCTTGCCCCCCTGACAGCCCCCCCCAAACTCCCGACCCATCCAACCCCCCCTCCCTGTCCCCTGACCAGGGCCGGCTTTAAAGAGCCCAGGAATCGGGCTGCGCTCCGGCCGGGGTTGCGGGGCTTGGGGCTGGGCTGGGGGTGCTGGGGTCCGAGCCTGGGTCCGAGCCGGGCCGGCGCTGTTGGGGCCCGAGTCGGGCCGGGTCCGGGCTGGGGGTGCTGGGGCCCGAGCCGGGACGGCGCTGCTGGGGCCCGAGCCGGGCCGGGTCCGGGCTGGGGCTGCTGGGGCCCGAGCTGGGCCGGAGCCGCTGGGGCAGCCGGGCGCCGCTCGGCCCGGGCCGCGCCTCCCCGGAGCTCTCCTCCTCGCGCCCCCCCACCCCAGCTTACCTGCTGCTGCCTCCCGCTTGCCCCTGCTTCTTTTGAGATTTCCCGCGAAGATCTGATTGGCGGGAAGCAGGGGAGGGGGAGGAGCAGGGGGGCGGAGCGTTCAGGGGAGGGGAGGAGGGGAAAGACGGCTGCAGGCCGGACAGCATGGTAAGGCTGCAGGGGATGGGGGGAGCCGGGAAGGGGCTTTGGGTGCCCAGCGGCGCTTGGCCGCCGCTTTTCTATCTATAAATAGCCGACCGGGGGGAAATCCCGGACATTTTTAGATTTTTAAAAATCCCCCCCGGACGGCTATTTATAGACCGAAAAGCCGGACACGTCCGGGGAAATCCGGACATATGGTAGCCCTATGCTAGCCTGAAGAGCCCATTATTAAATATTTGATCCCCGTGTAGGTGCTTCTAGACTGGAGTCAAGTCACCCCGGGAGGTGGGAGCTTCTCTTTGCAAAGCTAAACAGCTTGAGCTCCTGGGGTCTAGCACTCCAGGCCACGGTTTGTAATCCTTTAACCATTCGCGTGGCCCCCCTCTGCCCCCTCTCCAATATATTCACATCCTTCTTGAACTGCACCGGAACTGGACACAGGACCCCAGCAGCAGTCGCACCAGCGCCAAATCCAGAGATAAACTGACCTCTCTGCTTCTATGCGCGATTCCCCTGTTTGGGCATCCTTAGCGCCTTTGGCCACACTGTCGCACGGGGGCTCACGTCCAGCTGATTATCCCCCATGGCCCCCTACACTCTGTCAGCGTCTCTGCATCCCTGG
>NW_020674027.1:0-584 GCF_002925995.2 Terrapene triunguis | reverse complement strand
CAGACGCCATGTGCCAGGGGTTAATCACTGGCAGTGCCACGCCCGGCAGGGGCACAAGCCTCTGAGAGGAGTTTGATCTCAGTCAGACTCGCTGCCGAGGGCAGCTGGGGAGACACAGGGGCTGCTGGAGCCCGAGTCCGGGAGGCACCGAGCTCAGCCTTAGGAAAGGCCACGCTCAGGGCCTAACAAGGAAATAGCTTCCTTACCATCATGCAGTGAGCTGGGTGCTGACTGGCCGAGCTTTCCTCCAGCTGGCGTGAGAGCAAATTCACCCTCTCACCCCCACAGAGCCCTGGGCATTGGGTGGGGGAAACTGAGGCACAGAAAAGGGAAAGAACATGTCCTGGCCTCACCCTACTCCCCCAGCGCTGGGCTCTGGTCCCGGAGCACCAAAGTCTCCTCTTTTTCTGCTGGGGACTCCCCAGTTTCCCACCCTGGGATCCCTCCCAGCCACCGATGTGCCCCAAAGGGGACCGGCTCTATCTGTCCTACCATCAGTGATGTCTCCTGAGCAAGCACCAGGGCCGGCCCAATTCGTTTTTTCATCCTAAGTGGACCCCCCCCGTCAAGATAGAAAATGGGAA
>NW_020674026.1:1786-3454 GCF_002925995.2 Terrapene triunguis | reverse complement strand
CGGCTGTAAAAGGTCGTGTTAAACCAGGCGATTAATAAAACTTATTTAAATGTGTCAATATGAATGTGTCCCCTTTCATATTTGTGTTAGTAAAAGATGGTAGCAATAAGAGTCATGTCTACACAGGCAGCTCTGTTAAAGAAAATATATTACACCCCCAGGGAAGTTGGGAGCTTGAGCGCTATTTCTGAGATGGGCGCTACTAAATCGTCAGAGGCCGAACATAGTATAGCCCTCCTTTGCTGCGGGGACGATTTGCTAAGTAATTTTAAAAGGACCAGGTTTCTCTTTACACAGCTAGACATGTTTTCGGTCAGCAACCCCAGCTGTTACAAGCAGTTCTTTATACAGAGGTTGCCAACAACTGTAACACCACACAATATTCTCAAGCATAACAGACAGTGTTTGTTTGGCATTATCCAACACATTTTTTATAAAGTAACTTTTCCCGCAGTTGCTAGGCCCCGCGAGAATTGCAGAAAAGGGGTGTTTCCACCTCGTATCCATTTTTAAAAGCCGTAGGGCAGGGTTTTAAACCCTTCTCCTAGGACCCTCTTGTTGTAAACGACTTTCAAGTGAGTTTAGGACCCTGCAGTGGTGAGCAGCAGCTGGGCGGGGGGGTTGGGAATCCCAGTGGGGCCTGATTCTGGCAGTTAGGTGCCTAAACCAGCAGTTAGGCACTTAAGCCCATTGGTGAATCTGGCCCCAAGAGGTACCCTGAGTGATCAGTTCTAGGCACATCTTTTCCTTCAGTAACTGTCTAACGCTGAAGTACGCATCGTAACCTTTGGAATTGTGCGCTAGGAACGTGTAGTCCCGGAACTCTTTGCCAATGAAGGTCTCAACAAACATAGAAAGACACTCGTCGCCCTTAAATTCCCAGGATTTTTCCGGCTTTAGGGACATAACAAAAATGTAATTGGGCGTGTGCAACCCAGTCTCCTGCGTGCATTCAAAATCATAACAAAAGATACTTTTCTGATGATTCGGGCTTTCTAAGGCTGTCCATAAAACACAGGTGACTGTCTACATCACCAGCGATCAAACCCTGACACTGCTTACACCACCTCCCTTTACACCTGTGCCGCTTGTCCACGTAAGACTGACACTGATCACACAAAGTTTTAGACAGGCATTCGACTTGTTTTTTCGATGCACAGTCGACGTGTCCGTCTAAACACTCTTTGGATCGACAATACAGTCTACAGCTAGGACACCTCAGCTGCACGCCCATGCTGTCCAAGCATGTTAGGCTCAAACAGAGGCGGCAACGACACCTGCAAGAGTGGTTGTGACTGTACACCGTGTGGCAAAACTCACAATAATTTTTCACACCAAACAACTTTTTCACATCCAGAACCCCATAGTAATGCTCATCGTGCAACAGGATGAAAAAAGTCTTGGGGTACACTGGGCCCTCCATTTTAAAAAAGCCCCATCCGCCTTTCGCCGCATACAGCACCACCTGTATATTGACTCCTAAATGCTGTTCAAACGTTGCTACGTCACTGAGCAGAACCTTTTTTTGATCTGACCACCCCAGTTTCTCATGCAACTTTCTCGCCCCCGCTAACAATTCCGCGTCCGTAGGTTTACGGTCGGACATGACGGCCAAGAGCCCACCCGCAAAACACAGATTGGTACCGGTGTAAATCAGGTCTACTAAGC
>NW_020674026.1:0-1686 GCF_002925995.2 Terrapene triunguis | reverse complement strand
ATTTCGGCTCTCTAAACGTAACTGAACATAATCATCATAATCACCATTAACGTCATCCAGAACTAACTGTATTCCCCTGTGTATGGCTTCAACAACCTGCTGAGCTGAATTTATTCACTCAGGATTGACAAAACGAAATTCCTCACAATACACCGACCCCCCAAATCTAGGTAATTCACGTTGCCAACTTCTCACTCTCTCCATATACACCTCTGCATTTTCAGGGTTACTTGGGGGTTCCTCTATGGGACCGTCAGCGGCATCTTCTACATCAGATGCTATTTGAGAGTCAGACTCCGAGGGGCCTCCGTGAGGGTCATCAGGAGCAGACAGGGACCTTCTAGAGATCCCTCTGGGGAATTTTCTAAACCAGACTCTGCGTGAGAGTCGGGTTCCACCTCCCCATTTTCAGACAAGCCAGTTTGAGAGTCTCCAGTAGGGGGCATCTCTTTTTGTTTTTTTCCCCCTCATTGCCTCTTTAGCATTTTTTAAAATTTTTACTGAGACCCTGGCCTGGAACTTTTTGGCCGCCATTTGTTTGTCCACCAAGAGCTGTCCCCCCTTTTGTTTACACCTGAGCTGATGTGTACCCTTGAGGGTGCCCTTTTTACCCAGGCCCCTTTCCACGGCTAGTCACGCCTGCTCAGAGCCCCCTTTTGGAAACATTGAAGCATTTTTCAAAAAGTCACTCGCCAGAGATTTTGCAATTTTGACGTGGTTTCCAGCCCTCCTTTCTTTTAGACCCCCTGAGAATATAGCAGCCACCAGTATTCTGAACAAAGCCTCATATTTTCCCCAAATCTTCATCAGTTTTCTGCATGAAGCATCCTACTTTCCCCAAATGCTAGTATATGGGGGAGCTGTGACGAGCTTATGGTGTTCGGAGAATGGTTTGTCGGTCCTTGGTTTTTTATTCACAACCCCTAGAGCGCGTGCTCCGGGTTTGTGAATGTGTGTGTTTTTGCTCCGTTTTCTCAGGGCTTGGTGTGGCGGTGGCCGCTGAGGAACTGGAGTTGTGTTTGCGTGGTTGGTCTTTACCAGAGTCTTTTGTTTTGTCCTTGGGTTTGACGCATATGAGGTTTGGACTGCCCTGATGCTTCATCTGCACTCTTGTGCTCAGGGCCGGCGCAACCCATTAGGCGACCTAGGCAGTCGCCTAGGGCGCTACAATTTGGGGGGCGGTGACCGCGGCGGTATTTCAGCGGCGGGACCTTCCGCCGCCTCTGTGGGGGGCGGCATTTCGGGGCGGGACCTTCCGCTGCCTAGGGCGGCAGAAAAGCTGGCGGCGCTCCTGCTTGTGCTGTTTTGTGTTAGCGTTGTTAAAGGTCTCAAAGCAGATTCCTGGTTCTTTGGCGGTTCTGGTGGAGGTGTCCCTGTAGCTTCGACTACAGCATTGTGAGGAAAGCTGCCCGGGCCTATGAGGGGGGAGAAAAAACATTTTACGAAACTCAACTTTACCATCTTTCTCACCCACACCTATGGATTTACTTAAAATCCAAAACCTCCTGAAACAACCAAACCAATAAGCAAAATATATTTACTGGGCTTCATCCATCCATCAGTCACTGATGCTGGTGAATTTTCCTTTTCAGCTGTCTCTTTCCTTTTTCTTCTGAGCTTGTTTACCCACTCATGTTTTGACCGTACTGTGAAGCAAACAACATTATAATAAAACACATGAAACTG
>NW_020674025.1:430-1599 GCF_002925995.2 Terrapene triunguis | reverse complement strand
GTGGGTGGGTGGAAGTTTTTGGGGGCAGTGGATGTGAGTGTGACTGTGTGTTTGGGGCAGTCAGGAGGCCGGGGGTCTCGTCCTCCCTGTGAGCTGGAGCTGCCTGAGCAGGGCTGAGCTGAGGGGAGAGGAGCAGCCCAGGGACCTCTGTCTCCCGTGGCCGTGGGGAGCGTCTCGGGGAGAAGCGGATGCTCCGCCCCCCGTGAGCGCACCGGGCCCGGGTGCAGCGGGGGGACCGGGACCGAGCACAGCGACGCCCCGGGGCCGGGCGGCGATGTCCTGGGGCTGAATGTGTCACTTAGACCTGACCGGGCACCGCGGCTGAGCGCCCCGGGGCCCCCGAGCCGGCCGGTGCGGTGCGGTGCGCCCCGGGGTGCGCGGGGCCGGACCAACCTCCGCGGGGGACGGGCACCTCGCTCTGCCCCGACCCCGCCCCTGTTCCAGCCCCGCCCCGCTCTCCCCCGGCCCCGCCCCCAGCCCCACCCCTGCTCCCGCCCCGCTCCCGGCCCCGCCCCTGCTCCAGCCCCGCCCCCGGCTCCGGCCCCGTGCCCGGTCCCTGCTCCGGCCCGCCCCCAGCCCCACCCCTGTCCCGCCTAGCTCTGCCCCTGCCTCGCCTCCAGTCCAGTCCCTGTTCCGACCCCGCCCATAGCCCCGCCCCGCTCGGCCCCGGCCCCGCCCCGGCCCCGCCTTCCCCGGGGGCTTGGCCTCTGCCCTGGGCGCTCTGCCCCACCCCCCTGCCGCCACATGCCCCGCCCACTGCGACCTCCTTTCTCCTCCCTAGCGCCCCCGCCCCTGAAACTCCTCTACCCAGACCGAGGCCGGAAGCGGAAGTGAGTGCGGCGCTCAGGACGCCATTAGGAGAAGGTCAGAGGCGCCAGAGGGTGGGGCGCGGCGCGGCCGGGCCGTTGCGCGCTGCTTCTGCCAGCCCCGGTGCATTGTGGGATTCGTCCTCCCTCCCAGCGGGTGTCTGCGGTTCTCAGTCACGTGTCACCCTCGCGCTTCCGCGCGCCACAAGGACCCCGGCCTCGCCCCACGCCTGAGTCTGCGCCCGTGGGGCCCCTTTAGCCCCCCCCACCCACTCCCTAGAGCCCCGAGATCCCCCTCAGCCCCCCATCCCCTCCCCCACCCGCTCCCCACTCCCTAGAGCCCCGACATCCCCCTCAGCCCCC
>NW_020674025.1:0-330 GCF_002925995.2 Terrapene triunguis | reverse complement strand
CCTCAGCCCCCCATCCCCTCCCCCACCCGCTCCCTAGAGCTCCGACATCCCCGTCAGTCCCCCATCCCCTCCCCCACCCGCTCCCTGCTCCCTACAGCCCTGACCTCCTCCTCAGCCCCCCATCCCTTCCCCCACCCGCTCCCCCCTCCCTAGAGCCCCTGCATCCCCCTCAGCCCTCCTGCCCCTCCCCCACCTGCTCCCTAGAGCCCCAACATCCCCCTCAGCCCCCCCATACCCTCCCCCACCAGCTCCCTGCTCCCTACAGTGCCGACATCCCCCTCAGCTCCCTGCCCCTCCCCCACCGGCTCCCTAGAGCCCCGACATCCCCCT
>NW_020674024.1:246-1198 GCF_002925995.2 Terrapene triunguis | reverse complement strand
CACGCAGTCCTTAGCACGGTCAGCTCAGCCAAGTGCAGGCTTGGTAAAGGCCCTGCCGCTCTGCTGTGGAAGGGCTGGGCCAGGAGCCGTCGGCTCTGCCGTTAGCAGTCGCTCTGCTCCCTTGGCTGTGCCATGGATGATGATGGTGGGCGGCTGGGCTCAGGGCAGTGACTAGCTTGTCCGAAGCGGCGCGCTCCCCTCTCGCTACCCCAGGTGCTGATCATGGACCACCCCAGCACGCGCATCCTTTCGTCGTGCTGCAAGATGTCCGACATCGTGGACGAAGGCATCACGCGTGAGTGGCCCCTCCCTCCCGTCTGCTTCCCGCGCCAGGGCTCCCCTCCCCCTTGGATACACCTCACAGTCGGGGAGTTGACTTGTCTACATTCACATTTGCATCTAGTTTCCCCCCTTTGCAGCCCCCTATATGCCCTCCTTGCTATTGGTACCTTCCCAGCCAGATCTAGTTCCCTTAGCCCGGCGCTTTCAGGCCCTGGTTAAACTGGCCATTTATAAACCCAGGGAGAGGAGGTTGGCTGATGGAGGCTCTTGTGACTGTGGGGCCTGTTTCCGATCCTCTGTCCGTTCACGTATCCGGGCAGAGTTCCTCTGGGCGGCATCCACTGGCTCCCTTGACACCTTTGAGGAGCAGTGGGCGCTGTCCGGGGTTCTCTGCTCAGTGTCCCCGTCAGGTTCCCTTCTTTTGACCCTTTGACCGCACTCCTGTCCCTGTTTTTACATTAGTTGTCCCCCATAATTATATGAGTTTCAAGCCCTGTGGATCCTCCCCTTAGGCTGCGGGGGGACCCTTTAGCAGTGGGTGGGTGCATTACATCTACCATTGCCGGCTGGGGACGATGTGGCAGCACCGGAGGATACCACCATCCATCCTCCGCAGTCCCTCTTCGCGGAGGCCCCCGTTGAAGCCCCTCCTGCCCCTTTGCCGGCTGAA
>NW_020674024.1:0-236 GCF_002925995.2 Terrapene triunguis | reverse complement strand
GCCCCCGTTGAAGCCCCTCCTGCCCCTTTGCCGGCTGAACCCCCTGCAATGCCCGAGGCAAGTGTCGCCTCGGGTGCTAGTGGGGAGGACCCTTATGCAAGAGAAGGACATGGATGTGCTGCTTTGCAATTACTTAAGGCCCTGCACCAAAATATCCATGCAGCACTGGGTGAGATGTGGGTACTAAAGATCCCACCTCTGCTGCAGTACATTGAAGGTAAAGTGCTAGTTAGGAG
>NW_020674023.1:352-2810 GCF_002925995.2 Terrapene triunguis | reverse complement strand
CTGTCCCAGTTGTTAGCTGGCAGAGTTCTGCAGCTGAAGGAGGGGGCGCAGAGGAGGAAACTGGGGAAGGAATAGTCGGGGTACAGGAATGTCTCCTCAGTAGTCACTTGGGGCAGGATGCCCAGGACGCTAGGAGGATGGCTGGGTCAGCATCTGTGCACCCAGGCACTCAGCCTGTGACCCAGGTTTTGAGAAGAAACTGTGCAACTCTCCTCCTGGAGGGGAGCAGTCACACAGCTGACTTCTCAGGGACAGAGAAAGGGGTGGCAGAGGGTACCCCAATCCAGGTCCCAATTTTTCAGGATACTATTTCTGATAAGTTTTTGGAAAGTAACTCTGTCTCTTTACATCAAGATGCAGTTCTAACCCCTGTAACAGCAGGGGAGTTGAGACCAGGAAATTGCCAGGTGGTAGTCTGCCCGAATAGAAATGACCCAACTGACAGAGAAGGGGGGTGTTTTCCCCCAGGCTGGTGAGAGACCGGGAGCAGTTCTGGGAAAGCTGCTGGGAAGAGGTGCAGCTCATCAAAGGGTAAACACACCTAGCCCAGAGAGCACAGATCACAGCCCTCTAGGGGGCAGGGAAGGACTCGGTGCAGGGAGGGGGAAACACAGGGTAACCCCAAAAGGGGAGTTGGATTTCCTACCTATGTACAGTCCTGGGGTTGGGAGACCGCTCCCCAAAGGGCCAGGCAATGTGCAGGATCCCCCTGGATCCTTATCTTACCAGACCCTATCAAAATGCCAGAAATAGGATGAAATTAAGAGCCCACACAAAGGGAAACACTGGAGGGAAAGAGAAGGCAGTGACTGATTACATGGGAGAGAGTCAAAGGACACCATGGGTAATGAACAAACGTACCTCAAACTACGCTAATTAAACACAGGGCGTGGTATCAAAGATACTTGTAAACACCCATATTTGATAAAAAAATTGGTATTAATGTTAAGTTTTGGGGATAAGAATTTCAACACAGAAGTTAAACCTTATGATAATACTACTTTTCAGTTAATACCTGTAAACAGGTTTAAACCTTATCACAGCAGAGAAACCATAAAAAAAAAACAACAACCCTGGATTGCTGTGTGTGAATGGGGAAACTGAGGCACGCTGCCTCATGGCCTTAATGGCTGGATGCCAAGAGAACTATAACAACAAACTGCCTTTGAGATAGTTTACTGCAAGAGAGTTAGTCACTGACTAAGAGGGGAGGTGTGACGCTCTGCACCTCAGGGGAACACCCTACACACCATGTTCGGCTTTATAAAATGATTGTGTGGTATCCAATGCAAAGTTTGTCATGTTGGGTGTCTCTGGAAGGCTCGTAATGCACTGAGCATGGCTGTTATGGTGATGTTACTGTAATTGTTACAGTAATGTTATAGGTTATAATTTCATGTCTATAGTTATGAGGCTGAAAATGTATCCTCATGGCTTAAAGCGGGGAGGGATAGCTCAGTGGTTTGAGCATTGGCCTGCTAAACCCAGGGTTGTGAGTTTAATCCTTGAGGGGGGCCACTTAGGGATCTAGGGCAAAATCAGTACTTGGTCCTGCTAGTGAAGGCAGGGGGCTGGACTCGATGACCTTTCAAGGTCCCTTCCAGTTCTAGGAGATAGGATATCTCCATTAATCTTTAAAGCAAGCCCATGAAAAAACTCTCCATCAACCCCTAACCAGGGGGTGGGGCTATTCAGGGAGAACAAGGCTTTAAAAAGCCCCCTCCCAAGGCAGTGGTCTTCCTCAGTTTGGGTGGGGGTCAGAGCGCCTTTTTTGCTTGGGGTGGCAAAAATGGTAGAGCCAGCCCTGCGGCGCAGCAGGGGGATGCATGCTCAAAAATTGTTTACTGATAGGGGTGCGCGATCAAAAAAGTTTGGAGACCACTGTCCTAAGGGACAGAGAGAAGCTAGGGAACAGGAGTGGCTAATGTGAGTTTTGCGAGGCAGTTAACCAGGTGCAGGAGCAAGTCTGTGACCCTTGGGGTGAGTTTGTTGTGTGTGGTGTAGTGTGGTTGCTGCTTGACTGAATTATATAGTGTGGTCTGGTCGTTTGAGGGGACTTGTGCTGAGCCTAGTGGCCTGCCAGGCAAGTTGAGAGCTTTTTAATGCGGCTTTGGTGGCCAAGCCCTTTAGCACCCATCAACCCTTAGCAGGGTTTGGGGCTACTCAGGGAGAACAAGGCTTTAAAAAGCCTGCTCCTAAGGGATGAGAGATGCTAGGGTACAGGAGCTGCTAACGTGAGTTTTGTGAGGGAGTGCTCCAGGTGAAGGAAGAGCAACTATGTGACCCGTGAGCAGTGTTCCCTCTAATTTCTCACCCATGTGTGGAATGAATTTATTGTGCACCGATATGGAGGTGATAAATCAGTGCACATAACACAATTCATGTGGCGGGGGTAGGGCCGAGGGGTTTGGAGTGGGGGAGGGGGCTCAGGGCTGGGGCAGAGGGTTGGGGGCAGAGC
>NW_020674023.1:0-252 GCF_002925995.2 Terrapene triunguis | reverse complement strand
CCTGGGCAGCGGGGGGGAGAAGCACCTCTCCCCATCACAGCAGCTCTGGGGCTGAGGCTGGCGGATATGCGCCCGGCCCCCGCAGGTCCAGGCCATGGCCTGGGCAGCGTTGTGGCCCGCGTTCCCTGAGTGCCTGTGCGGCCCTAAATGGGCAGCTCCGTGGCCATGCAGCTGCGCAGCTTACAGGGAACTTAGCCCGTGGGTGGTGTGTGTGTTTGTGGTGTGCTTACTCCTTGACTGAAGTATATAGTG
>NW_020674022.1:358-2205 GCF_002925995.2 Terrapene triunguis | reverse complement strand
GGGGGGGGGGGGGGGTTGCAAGGTTATTTTAAGGGGGTCGCAGTAATGCCGCCCTTACTTCTGTGCTGCCTTCAGAGCTGGACAGCCAGAGAGCTGCAGCTTGCTGACTGAGGGTCCAGCTCTGCACACAGCAGTGCAGTAGTAAGGGTGGCAATACCATACCATGCCATCCTTACTTTTGCTCTGCTGCTGGTGGTGGCTCTGCCTTCAGAGCTGGGCTCCCGGGCAACAGCTGCCCAGCTCTGAAGGCAGCGCCGCCACCAGCAGCAGCGCAGAAGTAAGGGTAGCAGTACCACAACCCCCCTACAACACCCTTGTGACACCCCCCCCCCCCCCCCTTTTTGGGTCAGGACCTCTACAATTACACCGTGAAATTTCAGATTTAAATAGCTGAAATATGAAATTAACAATTTTTTTAATCCTATGATCTTGAAATTGACCGAAATGGACTAAGATTTTAGTAGGGCCCTGCTCCTAATCACAAACAGATCCACCCTGACCCTGAGTGCATGCTCTCCCTTCAATTTATAGTTGTGGTCCCTCTCTTACGTTGGTGCGCTAGGCAAGCAGGAGTTCAGGCCAGCACTCTGTAAGTCTGGCAAAGGCAGTTGCATCCGACGAAGTGGGCATTCACCCACAAAAGCTTATGCTCCAATACATCGGTTAGTCTTAAAGGTGCCACAGGACTCTCTGTTGCTAAAGGCAGTCCAGTTGAAACAAAAAGTAGTGAGACAATTTTGTATTGTGACCAGTCAAGACTGCACAGTATGAGCTGGCAACACCAGCTGTTATATCAGAGAGAACTAACCCCCGATTCTGACCATACAATGAATCCCCCCTCTTTTTTCTTTCTTAGACTTAATGTAGCCACACTGAATCGTAACGCTGGACCTTCCACCCAGAGAGCAAAGTCCCAGGGGTAACTCACTCTTTCCTCAACTGACAGAGAGGCAAATTCAAATCTGCAGCACGACTGCCAGTCTCCGGCTCCTGCTCTCAATGCCAAACCAGGGAGACTGAGTCTGTGAGCTAGGACTCAGTACTGACAAGTATTCAGCTGTAGTGTACTATCATCTTAACCCTGGTTGCATTTCTTCAAGCCCAACAACTCAACAACAGGGCTTTTCCTTGGCCCAGATCCCAAAGGGATCAGAAGCTCTCAGTTATAGCTCCCAGTGCAAAATCGGAGCCCACCACCACCCCTTCGCAGTCACTCAACACTGAAGCTCAGTCCAGTTCTATGGGGCACCCACCGCTGCATCGTGGGATTTGTAGTCCAGTCAAAGCCAGCATACAATATATAGAGCTCTGTCTAACCATGATTACGTCTGATAGAATTCAGCAGCTCCTCAATTAAGGGTGTACAATCCTTGCTAACATTTCCATTTAGGATGCAATCCTGCACTTTTCAGAGAATGCCAAAGGTATTTCCATGCAGAGGAAATATCCTACACAAAGCCTTGATTTAACTCCTCTCCTGGGGCCAAATTCTGCAAAAGAGCCACATGCAGAAGTCCTGTGACGTAAACTAGGGTTACCATATGTTGTGCCTCCAAATGGAGGACCCCCGCCCACGCCCCTGCCCCAACTCCGCCCCCTCCCCAAAGTCTCCGCCCCCTCCCCTGCTTCCCGCGAACATTTGATTCGCGGGAAGCCTGAAGCAGGTAAGGGGGAGTGTGGGGGGAGGAGGCGCGGCCCAGGCTGGCCCCCCCCGGCGGCTCCAGCCTGGGTCGGCTCGGGCCCTGGGGTGCCGGCCCCGGCCCCTGGCCGACCACCCCCGGCCCGCCCAGCACTGCCGGCCCCCGGCGGCCCGGCGCACCCCCCGGCCCCTGGCCCGGCGACCCCGG
>NW_020674022.1:0-258 GCF_002925995.2 Terrapene triunguis | reverse complement strand
GGACGGGGATTTGAATCTCCAAAAGCCGGACATGTCCGGGAAAATCCGGACGTATGGTAACCCTACGTAAACCCTCTGTACAAAAATCCCTACTGACAAGACTGTGCTCCTGGATTTAAAAAATGCAAAACCAGCTGTGAGAGGGCTTCACTACCAAGGGCAGTTGCACACTCAAGGATTTTGCAGTAGTTAAGGAATAACAACACATGCGTGTAAGATTTGGCCAGATTTGCCTGGTTTTTAATTTTTAACCATTAA
>NW_020674021.1:449-1707 GCF_002925995.2 Terrapene triunguis | reverse complement strand
CTCTCAAAGGTAGTGACCCTGGGAAACGCGCAGGTCATCATAGATGGTTTCGCCGCGATGGGATTCCCAAACTGCGGTGGGGCTATAGATGGGACTCGCATCCCTATCCTGGGACCGGACCACCAGGCCAGCCAGTACATTAACAGAAAGGGCTACTTTTCAATGGTGCTGCAAGCACTGGTGGACCATCGGGGACGGTTTACAAACATCTACGTCGGATGGCCGGGCAAGGTTCATGACGCTCGCGTGTTCAGGAACTCTGGTCTGTTTAGACAGCTGCAGGAAGGTATTTACTTCCCGGACCACAAAATAACTCTTGGGGATGTGCAGATACCTACAGTGATCCTCGGGGACCCAGCCTACCCGCTAATGCCCTGGCTCATGAAGCCCTATACTGGCGCCCTGGACACAGAAAAAGAACTGTTCAACTACCGTCTGAGCAAGTGCAGAATGGTGGTGGAGTGTGCTTTTGGCCGTCTCAAAGGGAGATGGAGAAGCTTACTGACTCGCTGTGATCTCAGCGAAACCAATATCCCCATTGTTATAGCAGCTTGCTGTGTGCTCCACAATCTCTGTGAGAGCAAGGGGGAGACCTTTATGGCGGGGTGGGAGGTTGAGGCAAATAGCCTGGCTGCTGATTACGCCCAACCAGACAGCCGGGCGATTAGAAGATCCCAGCGGGACGCGCTGTGCATCCGGGAGGCTTTGAAAGCAAGGTTCCAGACTGAGCAGGGTAACCAGTGACTGTTAAGTTTGTGGACACAGAAGCTGAACCTCCAGTTACATACCCCCTTCACCCCCTTCCCAAAAAATAAAATCAGTTCTATTTTGTCAATGAACACCGTTGTCTTTATTACTGTTTTCGCGGGAATGTTTTAAACCGGGGACGCAGACTGTGGCGGGGGGCGGGTTTAGTGTTCTGATGCAAATGATGCTTCTAAACTCCAGGAATGACAGGCTCCGCAGTGGTGCACTGGTTGTTTCAACGGAGCCTGCCATCACTCCTGGGCGGAACTGCGTGTATGTGTCAGCTATGTGAGTTTCTGCCTGGGGGAGGAGGGTTACAGATCCCCTGCTGCGTGGCTCTGTGATCCAGGATAAGGACCGCAGCATAAGATCTGTAACTGCCCTCCCCCGCCACAAAGTCACAGAGCAACCCCCCAATCCCCCCCAGGAGATGAAAACCACCTCCCAGACTGACCAGGGTCACTAGTGACTGCACTGTGTATGTGTCCTGATGCTGGACCTGACCCCGCCT
>NW_020674021.1:0-349 GCF_002925995.2 Terrapene triunguis | reverse complement strand
AGACTCTCCTCCAAAAGAAAGTCATGGAAACAGTAATTAACAGAAACAAATATTTTATTATGAACCACACATGAAACGTGGGGGGTGAAACTTGCACGGGGGCTTCTGTGAGGTGGGTGGGAAAGGACTTCTCAAATTTTGGGGAATGAGAGCCTTCTAGTGCTAGAGCAGTCTGCAGGGGTTGACTGAAAGTTTTAACGGCCCTTGCCGCCCCTCCTTCTTTGTACTTTGGGTGAGGGACTTGGTGGCGGGGGAGGGCGGTTAGAGAGAGACTGCAGCGGGGCTCTGTCCTCCTGCCTCCAGTCTTGCAGAACATCCACAAGGCGCCGGAGCGTGTCCGTTTGCTCCC
>NW_020674020.1:615-1026 GCF_002925995.2 Terrapene triunguis | reverse complement strand
ATGCAGAGCTCTCCAGCAGAGATGGCCGTGCAATCTAATAGAAAGAGGGCCCCAGCATGGACTGATCGGGAAGTCTTGGATCTCATCGCAGTGTGGGGCGATGAGTCCGTGCTTTCAGAGCTGCGCTCCAAAAGAAGGAATGCTAAGATCTACGAGAAGATCTCCAAAGCCATGGCAGAGAGAGGCTACAGCCGGGATGCAACGCAGTGCCGCGTGAAAATCAAGGAGCTGAGACAAGGCTACCAAAAAACCAAAGAGGCTAACGGACGCTCCGGATCCCAGCCCCACACATCCCGTTTCTACGAGGCACTGCATTCCATCCTGGGAGCGGCCGCCACCACTACCCCACCCCTGACCGTGGACTCCGAGGATGGGATCATGTCCGCGGCCGGTTCCTCGTCGGACATGACA
>NW_020674020.1:0-515 GCF_002925995.2 Terrapene triunguis | reverse complement strand
GAGTCCACGGTCAGGGGTGGGGTAGTGGTGGCGGCCGGTTCCTCAGCGGACGGGGAAGAGGAGGAAGGAGATGAGGAGGACGAGGCAGTCGACAGCGCTGGCACCGCTGATTTCCCCGACAGCCAGGAGCTCTTCATCACCCTTACCGAGATCCCGTACCAACCGTCCCCATCCCTTACCCCGGACACAGAATCAGGGGAAGGATCAAGCAGTAAGTGCTGTAAACATGTAAACATTTATTTAAAACAGAACGGTAATATTTATACTATTAACAATGTATATTTATAAAAGTGCTGTAAACTAGTAAAAAAATAATCAGGTACAAAACAGGAATATTTACAAAGGTAACAAATGGGTTTTCATGATTTCTCTGTCTTAGGCTCTTCTCAATTTAGTCCCAAGTGTTTTAAAAAATTTTCACAATGTCCGTTACTACATGATTCCCAGGCCCAAGACGCTCCACTCCAAAGTCCCAGTGCACCTACGCGAAAATCCGGTCAATGTGGCCGGGGATC
>NW_020674019.1:320-2536 GCF_002925995.2 Terrapene triunguis | reverse complement strand
GGCGAGAACCCAGGCGTCCTGGCTCCCAGCGCCCCCTGCTCCAGCCCCTGGACCCCACTCCCTGCCAGTGCCGGGCGAGACCCCAGGAGTCCTGGCTCCCAGCGCCCCCTGCCAGTGCCGGGCGAGAACCCAGGCGTCGTGGTTCCCAGTGCCCCCCACATTCCAGCCACTGGACCCCGCTCCCTGCCAGTGCCAGGCAAGAACCCAGGTATCCTGGCTCCCAGCGCCCCCCGCTCCCTGCCAGCGCCGGGCGAGACCCCAGGCGTCCAGGGCGCAGCCCCCCGGTGGCTCTAACCCCTCTCCCCGTGGCGCAGTTCCCGGAGATGCTGTTCGAGGAGGACACGGAGCTCTGCGCCGACCTGTGTCTGCGGCTCCTACGGCACTGCAGCAGCCGCGTGGCTGCCATCCGCGCCCACGCCAGCGCCTCCCTCTACCTGCTCATGCGCCAGAACTTCGAGATCGGCCACGTGAGTGCAGCCCTGCCCCCCCGCTGCCATGCGGCTGTCTCTGGGGTGGAGCGCAGCAGTCGGATGGGCCCCGCCGCCGGCTCCTTTGCAGGTGGACGATGGGGGCGGTTTGTTGGAGACTCCGGGGATCGCCCCTGCTCCCTGGGCCAGGCCGCCAGGGGACTCGGGCGCAGCCAGCGGGATCCCAGGGGCTGTCTGGGCCTCCCCTGCCCTCACCCCCAGGCCAGACGCGCTGCGCCCAAACAGCAGGGGGCGCTGCGGGTTCCTCGGCTCAGCCTCCCCCTGTCCCCCGCAGAACTTTGCCCGGGTGAAGATGCAGGTGACCATGTCTCTGTCCTCGCTCGTCGGGACCTCGTCCAACTTCAACGAGGAGCATCTGCGGCGCTCGCTGAAAACCATCCTGAGCTACGCCGAGGAGGACGCCGGGCTGCGGGACAGCAGCTTCGCTGAGCAGGTACGGGGGGGACCTGCCCTGCTTGACAGGCCCCAGCCTGGCGCCCCCATTCCTGTAGCTGAGTGGGCACTGAGCGGGGCCTGTCCCCAAGGCAGCCGGGGGAGTGGGGAAGAGGATCTCTCTACAGCCTGGGGCTGGCCTGGCCAAGGGCCCCCCGTAGCAGGCGGGGGCCGTGTGGGGTGATGGGCAGGGAGGTGGGAGTCTGAGCCCGCTGCCTCCCCAGGTGCAGGACCTCGTCTTCAACCTGCACATGATCCTCACCGACACGGTCAAGATGAAGGAGCATCAGGAGGATCCAGAGATGCTGATTGACCTGATGTACAGGTGAGAGCCCTGGCCACGCCCCCTGCCCGGCCATGGCCACGCCCCCGGCCACATCACGCCCACGCCCCCGCCCAGCCATGGCCACGCCCCCGGCCACATCACGCCCACGCCCCCTGCCCAGCCATGTCCCCCATCCTCCTCCTCCAGTGTCCTCCCCCAAGCCCTCTCCGCCCCCCAGCCAGGTGCATGGTCCTGCCCTCACCCGGTGCCCATCCCCCTCCACGCAGGAATACAGCCCCCCCCCCCCCAACTCCCTGGAAGTGGCCCCTCCCGCTAGAGAAGTCGGGGGCTGAGGAGCAGAGAGGGGAGACTTGCCACAAGCTAACGGACTGAGTCCTGGCTCCCAGCCCCCCCCCAGACGCCCCCTCTCAGGACTGGGGAGAGAACCCAGGCGTCCTGGCTCCCAGCCCTGCCCCCGCCACTCTAACCCACTAGACCCCACCTCCCCTCTCAGGACCGGGGAGAGAACCCAGGCGTCCTGGCTCCCAGCCCCCCCGGACTGGGGAGAGAACCCAGGCGTCCTGGCTCCCAGCCCGTCTCTCTCCCAGGATCGCCAAGGGCTACCAGAACTCCCCGGACCTGCGGCTGACGTGGCTGCAGAACATGGCGGCCAAGCACTCGTCGCAGGGGAACCACGCCGAGGCGGCGCAGTGCCTGGTGCACGCGGCCGCGCTGGTGGCCGAGTACCTGAGCATGCTGGAGGACTCCCGCCACCTGCCCGTGGGCTGCGTCTCCTTCCAGGTGAGCCCCAGCCCCCTCGGGCGCTGGCCAGCCACACCGCCCCTGCCAGGGGGAGAGGGAGAGAACCCCGGAGTCCTGGCTCCCAGCCCCCTGCTCTGACCACCAGCCCCGCTCCCCTCCCTGAGCCAGGGAGAGAACCCAGGAGTCCGGGCTCCCAGCCCCCTGCTCCGACCACCAACCCCGCTCCCCTCCCTGAGCTGGGGAGAGAACCCAGGAGTCCGGGCTCCCAG
>NW_020674019.1:0-220 GCF_002925995.2 Terrapene triunguis | reverse complement strand
CTCCCCTCCCTGAGCTGGGGAGAGAACCCAGGAGTCCGGGCTCCCAGCCCCCTGCTCTGACCACCAGCCCCGCTCCCCTCCCTGAGCCGGGGAGAGAACCCAGGAGTCCGGGCTCCCAGCCCCCCCACTAGAGCCACCTCCCTGCCCCATCCCCAGGCAGGCCTGTGTGCTGACCCGCCCGCCCGCGGGGGGTTCTCGGCCCCCCAGCCCCTCTCACCGC
>NW_020674018.1:650-1149 GCF_002925995.2 Terrapene triunguis | reverse complement strand
CTCGGCCGGGGGCTGGCCCGCGCCGCCTCACCTCCCTCCCCCCCCCCTTACCTGCTGCCTGCTTCCCGCGAATCAAATCTTCGCGGGAAGCAGGGGAGGGGGCGGAGTTGGGGCGGGGACTTTGGGGGAGGGGGCGGAGTTTGGGCGGGGCGGGGGCGGGGGCGGGGCCGGGGCCCCGTGGAGTGTCCTCTTTTGGGACACTCCACATATGGTAACCCTACCCCAGAAGCCAATCCCCTCCCTCAGACTGTGCTGCAGGCAGCGCATTCGGCTCTCTCTAGGACCCAACCCTGCTGTTACATGCTCCACTGCTTTCCCTCTGTCCCGGCAGAGTGGTGCCCCTACAACCTGGTGCCACAGGGTACGTCTTCACTACCCACCGTATCGGCGGGTAGCAATTGATTTATCCGGGATCGATATATCGCGTCTCGTTAAGACGTGATATATCAATCCGCGAACGCGCTCACCGTCGACTCCGGAACTCCACCAGAGCGAGCGG
>NW_020674018.1:0-640 GCF_002925995.2 Terrapene triunguis | reverse complement strand
GGGGTTAAGACTGATGCCAAAATGTGACAAACCCATCTCAATAACACAATTTTGAAGCAAAGACTTTGCTGTCTATTCAAGGCTTCAGGTAGAAACTCTCCTTTATATTTGTTTCTCAAGATGAAAGCTAGCTACCAAAAAAACAGTTTTCACTGACTTACTTTACTAAAAAATGATAACTGACACTATTTTTTACTTAAAAGAAACAAACTCAACATCCTACATGACAGATCCTGTATTTATAGACAGTTTGTTTATTTAGGATACAAACATAACTTCAAAATCGTTATGATTTGAAATACAAGTTCATAAATGAAACAATCCAAATATAGGTGTGTGTGTTTCAAAAGTAATATCAATGTTTGAAAATCTTCCTCTTAACATCTCACTACTATCCCTACAGAAATATCAATGTATTATTAAACCTTGCAGAAATATGACCGATTAATTCTCAGATAAGGTTGCTCTGTACATATTATATTCTCTCTATTTTCCACATGGAAAACTGTGCCCCAGAGAAGGAAAGTAACTTGCCCAAAGTCTCACAAAAAGCCAGTGGTATAGCTTGAATTATAACTTGGAGCTGTGACCCAATTCCTATCCTGTACACCCCAAATTTCTCCTGGAACCAGGAACAGAA
>NW_020674017.1:441-1124 GCF_002925995.2 Terrapene triunguis | reverse complement strand
CCAGGCCTGCTCTGAGAGGGGGCCCTGCAGGGGGCACTACCTCCCGGAAGGGCAGGGGGTCGGGGATGGGGGCTGTGTGACAGAGAGCCGGGGAAGGGGGCAGGATGTGGGGGGCTCACCGCAGGCTGTCGGAGAGGGGACAGGGAAGGGGGCCGGGAAGGGGGCAGGATGTGGGGGGCTCACCGCAGGCTGTCGGAAAAGGCCTCCACCGTGTACTTGGAGACGCAGTAGCCGCCCCCGTTGGCCGAGAGCCGCCCCAGCACGCTGGAGGTGTTGACCACGCGGCCCCGCGCCCGCTTCAGCAGCGGCAGGAGTGCCAGGGTCACCTCGATGAGGCCGAAGGTGTTGACGGCCAGAACCTGCCTGAAATCCTGGATCCGCATCCACTCAGTGGGGCCGATGGGGTTCGCCACCCCCGCGTTGTTCACCAGCCCGAAGAGACCTGGAAGGGAGCCGGGATCTGCCCTGAGAGCCCCCCCGAGCCAGAGCCTCTGCCCCCCACGGTGCCCTTGCTGGGAGCCCCCCAGCACTTCTGCCCCCCATGGTGCCCCCTGCTGGGAGCCCCCCAGTGCCTAAGCCCCCCCAGTGCTCCTGCCCCCCATAGCGCCCCTTGCTGGGAGCTCCCCCCAGTGCTCCTGCCCCACCCCCCACGGTGTCCCTGGCTGAGTGCCCCCCCCAGCACC
>NW_020674017.1:0-341 GCF_002925995.2 Terrapene triunguis | reverse complement strand
CCCCCCCCCGCTCACCTTTCTCCCCCACCTCAGCCTGCACCCACGCCGCGGCCCGCTGGATGCTCTCGCTGCTGGTCACGTCGAGCAGGGTGGCCCGCAGGCTGGCCGAGCTGGTGCGCTGCAGGTTGTCGGCTCCCTTCTGGGTCAGGCAGCCGGCCAGCACCCGGAAGCCCTTCCTGTCCAGCCGCTTGGCCAGCATGTGCCCAAAGCCCGAGTCGCAGCCCGTGATGAAGACGTGTTTGTCCTGGACACTGGCCAGGGTCTGGCGGTCCCGCAGGTACCAGCCCAGCGCCCACACCAGGGCCACCAGGCCCACGTAGAGCCACATGGCTGGCACCTGC
>NW_020674016.1:674-1529 GCF_002925995.2 Terrapene triunguis | reverse complement strand
GAATGTTACCATTAAGGATGGTGGGGAAGGGACAGGGAACAGAGAGCCAAACCCTGAACCGTTACCCCAACCTCACACTGACCCCCTCAACCGCTGTTCCCAGGTCAAAGGGAGTCCCACATCCTGCCGTGCAGGACCCAAAATATGCCCCCCCCCACCAGACCCAGCCAGGCTTAAAAAAAAGTCCCATCAAACCACTGCCTGCTCCTCTTCTAGAGAGTGTGAATCTAGAGTGCCCGGACTGACTGCAAGAGAGATAATCTTGATTAGCCCTGGGAAAGCCAAGATCAGAATCCAGCCCTGCCCCAGGGGTGACTCCAGATTGGCACCGGTGGGGGCGTGGTGGAGCCGAGATCAAAACCCAGCCCTGCTTCCTGTGTAGTCAGGGGTAGGGTTACCATATTTCCACAATCAAAAAAGAGGACACTGGGGGGGAAAGCCCCGCCCCCATCCACTCCCTCCCACTTCCCACCCCCTGACTGCCCCCCTCAGAACTCCAACCCCCCCTGCTTCTTGTCCCCTGACTGCCCCGACCCTTATCCACTCGCATGGGTGGCAGGGTTGTAGAAATTTTGGTGGTGCCCAGAACCCACCCCCCCACAGCTGCCTAAGTCTCTGGGAGGGGGGTTGGGTGAGGGGAGGAGGTCTGGGGTGCAGGTCCTGGGCTGGGGATTAGGGTGCAGGAGGTGTCCTGGGTGCAGGCTCCGGGCTGGGGCAGGGGGTGGGTGTGCAGGAGGGGGTGAGGGGTGCAGGCTCTGGGATGGAGTTAGGGGGTGGGAGGCGGTGCAAAGGGAGGGGGTGCAGGCTTTGGGAGGGATTTGAGGGCAGGAGGGGGTGTGGGAAGGGGGAGGGGGT
>NW_020674016.1:0-574 GCF_002925995.2 Terrapene triunguis | reverse complement strand
GGGGGCTGAGGGCTGGGGCTGAGGGGTTTGGGGCGTTGGAGAGGCTCGGGCTAGGGTGGAAGGGCAGGGTAAGGGCAGCCTGTCTTCCCATTAGTGGATGGGGGACACTAGGACCTGGGGGCAGCAGACAGCAGTTGCCTCTGGCTCTGGCAGTACAAGCAGGCAAGGGGGCGGGGGGGCAGAGCCGGCTCTAGGTTTTTTGCTGCCCCAAGCAAAAAAAATTTTGGCTGCCCCTCCCCACTGCACCCTCCTGCCGCCCCAGCCCTGGGTCACTGGTAACTCGCTCCCAGGGCGGGTCATTTGCAGGAATTTTGGATGTGCACAGAACACAGACAGGACTGGTTCCCATATGGTTACAGAACTGCAGTAAAGTGGAACAATTTTCAGCATGTGTGATTGAAGGCTATCTGGATGCATATTATAAGACTGTCCTACATAAATGAGGAAAAGTTGAGGTGCCTTTATTATTCTTTTGTTCCATTCTTTGTTTCTATGGGGAATTTGCCAATCCAATATCACTGTCTTCCTTTTAAACAAATAAAACTAAAACTTAAAAAAAAAAAAAAAAAAAAAA
>NW_020674015.1:629-1462 GCF_002925995.2 Terrapene triunguis | reverse complement strand
CCCACAGGGCTGCCAGTGGCCCGAGCGCTGGCGGAGGATTGGGGGGGCAGGGGAAGAGGGAGCACAGGTGGGGACGTGGGGCTGCAGCATCCCCCCAATGCAAAGGGGCCTCGGCCAGCCCATCACCGGGCCCAAATGGGATATGGATTAACACTGCCATATCGTACAGGCTGGGGGGGGGAACTAGCCCCCCAGTACAAACACACTGAGAACTATGGGGTGACAGAACAAAGTGGGACCCCACCCCCCACTTCGTCATCTCTAGTGCCTGCCGCCTGAGGGGCTCAAAGCAGCTTAACTAATAGCCTCACAAACGTGCCCGGCCCCGCTCTAACCCATCAGACCCTGCATCCAAGAGCCAGGGAGAGAACCCAGGAGTCCGGGCTCCCAGCCCCCCTACTCTAACCCACCAGACCCCACTCCCCTCCCAGAGCCAGGGAGAGAACCCTGGAGTCCTGGCTCCCAGCTCCCCCTGCTCTAACCACTAGACCCCACTCCCCTCCCCTCCCAGAGCTGGGGAGAGAACCCAGGAGTCCGGGCTCCCAGCCCCCCCTGCTCTAACCCACCAGCCCCCACTCCCCTCCCAGAGCCAGGGAGAGAACCCAGGAGTCCGGGCTTCCAGCTCCCCCCGCTCTAACCACTAGACCCCACTCCCCTCCCAGAGCCGGGGAGAGAACCCAGGCGTCCTGGCTCCCAGCCCCGCTCTAACCACTAGACCCCGCTCCCCTCCCGGAGACAGGTCTATGGCGGAGAACTGCTCCCCCACTCCCGCTATCTGAGCAGTCTTCGAGGGCCTGGGGCGATCCCCAAACCCGCACCGCTGACAAACAGGC
>NW_020674015.1:0-529 GCF_002925995.2 Terrapene triunguis | reverse complement strand
GAGGATGGGGGCTGGGGACGGGCCGGGGGCTGCCCCGCACGGGGTCAGACCCACAGCGCGTGGGGAGGGGGGGTCTCACACGTGTTACATCCCCGGCTGCCCAGGGGCTGGCACCTGTTCCAGCCCCCCCGGGGCCCGCGCGGGGTCACCCCGCACCCACCCCCACTGGCTGGCCCCTGGCGGCGCGGGGGTCCGGGTGCTGGTGGGGCGGGAGCCGGGGGGGGGGGGCAGCTGGGCCCCCGGGGCTCCCCCATGGGGGCCCCCCCCACCCCCCCCCGGCGGCGGGGCCGCCAATTGGGACAGAACAAGGGAGGGGCCGAGCCGCGCCCCCCCCCGCCGGGGTGTGCGGGGCCCGATCCTGCCCCCAGGCCCCGGGCTCAGAGCCCCGCTCGGGGCGGTCACTGGGGGTGAATCCAGCCCCCCGCTTCCCCCGCACTCACCGCAGCCCTGGAGCAACAGGAGCCCGGCCAGGCAGAGCCGCCAGCGCGCCATGGCCCGGCCGGCCCGGGGGGCTCAGAGCCCGGGGCCG
>NW_020674014.1:832-1743 GCF_002925995.2 Terrapene triunguis | reverse complement strand
GTGTGCTATGAGTCCCTCACTGGAGAAACACACAGGGAAGCGGGTTCAGGGTACGAGGAAGATGAGGATGAAGATAATGTAAATAGCTCACAGCAGCAAGGAAGCGGAGAAACCGGTTTCCCCAACAGCCAGGATATGTTTATCACCCTGGACCTGGAACCAGTAACCCCCGAACTCACCCAAGACCCTGTGGGCACACAGGGGACCTCTGGTGAGTGTACCTTTGTAAATATTACACATAGTTTAAAAGCAAGCGTGTTTAATGATTAATGATTAATTTGCCCTGGCAATCGCGGCCAGTACAGAGACTGGAAAAGTCTGTTAATGTGTATGGGGATGGAGCAGAAATCCTCCAGGGACATCTCCAGAAAGCTCTCCTTCATATACTCCCAAAGCCTTTGCAAAAGGTTTCTGGGGAGGGCTGCCTTATCCCGTCCGCCGTGGTAGGACACTTTACCATGCCAGGCCAGTAGCACGTAGTCTGGAATCATTGCATAACAAAGCATGGCAGCGTATGGTCCCGGTGTTTGCTGGCATGCAGACAACATCCATTCCTTATCGCTCTTTGTTATCCTCAGGAGAGTGATATCATTCACGGTCACCTGGTTGAAATGGGGCAATTTTATTAAGGGGACATTCAGAGGTGCCCGTTCCTGCTCTGCTGAACAGAAATATTCCCTGCTGTTAGCCACGCGGTGTGGGGGAGGGGTGAAGTGAACATCCCAGAGAATTGGGTGTGTGGGGGAGGGGAGTTAGTTGGGTTTGTGCTGCATGTTAACCCTGAACCCGCAGCCCCTCCTTTTACATTGCAAACCCATTTTAAATGGCCAACCCAACGGGTGCTTGGTATGGGAAATGAGAGCACTACTGTTTGAAACCATTCCCACATGTTAAGAAGGTTAAAAAAGCCA
>NW_020674014.1:0-732 GCF_002925995.2 Terrapene triunguis | reverse complement strand
TATAAGAGGAAAAATGCGACCTTGTAACGAAAGCACATGTGCTGTGTAATGTGAACAGCAAAATTTAACG
Source organism: Terrapene triunguis (assembly GCF_002925995.2). NCBI lineage: Eukaryota > Metazoa > Chordata > Testudines > Emydidae > Terrapene > Terrapene triunguis. The sequence goes on along the minus strand of NW_020674014.1, from coordinate 662 downwards.
TGAAAGAGTGTACCCATTGTTCTCTAAAATGTGTCTTTTTTAACCACCTCTCCCTTCTCCTCCACCAGCTGCAAATCTTTCTCCTTCACAGAGGCTAGTGAAGATTAGAAAGAGAAAACGTAGGACGCGTGATGACATGTTTACAGAGCTATAGATGTCCTCCCTCGCTGACAGAGCACAGCAGAATGCGTGGAGGCAGTCAATGACTGATTACAGAAAAGCACAATATGAACGAGAGGAGAGGTGGCGTGCTGAATCGCGGGATGAACAGAGCAAGTTGCGGGCTGAAGCTGATAGGTGGCGTCAGCTTGCACACAGAAGGCAAGAGTCGATACTCCGGCTGCTGGAGCATCAAACTGATATGCTCCAGCGTATGGTTGAGCTGCAGGAAAGGCAGCAGGAGCAGAGACCGCCACTACAGCCCCTGTGTAACCAACAGCCCTCCTCCCCAAGTTCCATAGCCTCCTCACCCAGACGCCCAAGAACACGGTGGGGGGGCCTCCGGCCACCCAGTCACTCCACCCCAGATGATTGCCCGAGCATCAGAAGCCTGGCCTTCAATAAGAGTTAAAGTTTTAAACTGCAGTGTGTCCTTTTCCTTCCCTCCTCCCCCACCCATCCCGGGCTACCTTTGCAATTATCCCCCTAGTTGTGTGATGAAT
>NW_020674013.1:760-1828 GCF_002925995.2 Terrapene triunguis | reverse complement strand
CCCTGCAAGTCCAATCAGTCCTACTTCTTGTTCAGCCAATCGCTCAGACAAACACGTTTGTTTACATTTGCAGAAGATAATGCTGTCTGCTTCTTGTTTACAATGTCACCTGAAAGTGAGAACAGGCATTTGCTTAGCACTGTTCTAGCCAGCATCTCAAGATATTTACATGTCAGATGCGCTAAAGATTCAACCACCATTCCAGAGGACATGTGTCCGTTCCGATGACTGGTTCTACTTGATAACAATCCAAAGCAGTGCGGACTGACACATGTTCATTTTCATCATCTGAGTCAGATGCCACCAGCAAAAGGCTGATTTTCTTTTTTGGTGGTTTGGGTTCTGTAGTTTACGTATCAGAATGTTGCTCTTTTAAAACTTCTGAAAGCATGTTCCACACCTCATCCCTCTCAGAGTTTGGAATGCACTTCAGATTTTTGAAGCTTACGTTGAGTGCTGTAGCTATTTTTAGAAATTTCACATTGATATCTTCTCTGTGTTTTGTCAAATTTTCAGTGAAAGTGTTCTTAAAAAGAACAACATGCTAGGTCATCATCCGAGACTGCTTTCCCATGAAATATATGGCAAAACGCGGGTTAAACAGAGCAGGAGACATACAATTCTCCCCAAGGAGTTCAGTCACAAATTTAATTAATGCATTTTATTTTTAATGAGTGCCATCAGCATGGAAGCATGTCCTCTGGAATGATGACCGAAGCATGAAGAGGCATATGAATCTTTAGCACATCTGGCACTTTCAGGTGACATTGTAATTAAGAAGTGGGCGGCATTATTTTCAATAAATGTAAACAAACTTGTTTCTCTTATTGATTGGCTGAACAAGAAGTAGACTGAGTAGACTTGTAGGCTCTAAAGCAGGGGTTGGCAACGTTTGGCTCGCAGCTCGCCAGGGTAAGCACCCTGGCGGGCCGGGCCAGTTTATTTACCTGCTGACGCGGCAGGTTCGGCCGATCGCAGCCCCCACTGGCCGCGGTTCGCCGTCCCGGGCCAATGGGGGCGGCGAGAAGCGGCGCGGCCGAACCTGCCGCGTCACCAGGTAAATAAACT
>NW_020674013.1:0-660 GCF_002925995.2 Terrapene triunguis | reverse complement strand
TTTTATATTGTTTTGTTTTTGAGTGCAGTTATGTAACAAAAAGGACTACATTTGTAAGTTGCACTTTCATGATAAAGAGATTTATGAGGTGAATTGAAAAATACTATTTCTTTTGTTTATTTTTACAGTGCAAATATTTGTAATAAAAATAATATAAAGTGAGCACTGTACACTTTGTATTCTGTGTTGTAATTGAAATTGATATATTTGAAAATATAGAAAAAAATCCAAAAATATTTAATACATTTCAATTGGTATTCTATTGTTTAACAGTGTGATTAATCACGATTAAATTTTTTGAGTTAATCGCATGAGTTAACTGTGATTAATTGACAGCCCTAAAAAAATGAATGGACTTTAATATGGATAACAAGAATAGCCAGAATTAAAAGTAGGAATTTAGAAAAAAAAGTAGTTTTCTGGAAAGCATATGAACCCTGATGTTTTGGCATAAATCAACATTAGCTAACGGATTTTAGGAAGAGACTTTCCCTATGGACAGGTTAGTCCAGGGGTCGGCAACGTTCAGCACGCGGCTCGCCAGGGTAAGCACCCTGGCGGGCCGGGCCAGTTTATTTACCTGCTGACGCGGCAGGTTCGGCCGATCGCGGCCCCCACTGGCCGCGGTTCGCCGTCCCGGGCCAATGGGGGCGGCGAGAA
>NW_020674012.1:402-3670 GCF_002925995.2 Terrapene triunguis | reverse complement strand
AGAGGCAGGAATGGCCTAGCAACTACTGTTAGCCTGACTTTGGCTAACTTGGCCAAACAATGTTCTATACTCCATATTTTTGGGCCTAACAATCCCCCCTTTGTCCCTGGAGTACCTTGGAGGGACTCCTGGGACAACTAACTGCCATGAGTGGTGAGCTTGGGGTTGGTTACTTTTGGACGGAACACACCTTGGTGCCCATTCAACATCTAACCTTTATTATTACATACAAGGCCATTAGGCCACATATAATTACAACAGCGCTTTGGAGTACATTATGGAGCCAACTACTTATATCTGGAATCTAATTGAACAGGTTACTCCACCAGGACTTAATCCGTTTTTTTCCATGGTTCTTTGCTACCTCCATAAGGTGGTTTGCTCTTTTTTAAGTGGCATTATAAACGTCTGGGACATACACTCAGCATTCTTGCCTAATTAGTGCACATGTTTTTTCCTGAGAGGCCAGTAAGATATCTAGAGCCAAGCGGTTCTGGAGAACCATCTGCCTTAGTTTTCTCTGTGCGGTTGCCAAGTCCACCAGGGCATTGGTGGTAGTCTAATTTTCCAGATGTCTCGGTGAATTACTCGATCCCACATGCATTCTCCTCATGGACCCGGCAGGATTTGGTATGTGGGAGCCCACACCCCCCCAACCGGTCCATATGCTTGGAAGGAGCATTGAGAATGTTCGCACTTTCACCCAGAAAGTTTCTAAGTATGTCTCTATGGCCACAGATCAGATGGTACTCCTGATGTGTCTGTAAGGGCAGTGGGCCAAGCCTGATGCTCTAGATTATTTCGAATGGCCATTAACTAGTAACTTGCAATTTCCACTTACTGATATCCAGGCTGAGGGGACCATCCAATGTGAAAGGTGCCTGCTGGTGGAATCTCTCAGGCAGCAGGTGGGAGAGCTACAGGAGGAGGTGGCTAGGTTGAGAAGCATCCGAATCCACGAGCAATTCCTGGACAGTGTCCATGTGGAGACAGCTGAGGTAGCTGTCCCAGGACACAGGACTGCTGATACACCACTGGTGGAGGAGGAGATGGCTCAGGGTGGACACTGGCAGCTGGTTACTTCTGGCAGCAGGCAGTGCTCCACCCCTGCTCCGAACCCTCCCGCTGTGGTAATAGGTAATCGTTATGCTCTTCTTGATACAGGAAAGAAGGCATCACCCCCTACAGTAAAGGAGGAGAAGCCTCGTACCCCTAAGGCTGGGAGGTCTGCTGCCACCACTGCGAATAGGAAACGTAGGGTAGTGGTGGTCGGAGACTCTCTGCTGAGGGGGACGGAGGCGCCCATCTGTCGCCCTGACATTTCATCTCGGGAGGTATGCTGCCTGCCGGGAGCCCGTATCCGAGACGTTACGGAGGCATTGTCGAGGATTATCCAGCCCTCTGACTACTACCCCATGCTACTCATCCATGTGGGCACAAATGATACTGCGCGGTGTGACACTGAGCGGATCAAGAGTGACTACAGGGCTCTGGGAGTACGGGTGAAGGAGTTTGGAGCGCAGGTGGTATTCTCTTCGATTCTTCCTGTCAAAGGTAGGGGCCCGGGCAGAGACAGATGCATCATGGAGGTGAATGCCTGGCTGCGAAGATGGTGTCGCCAGGAGGGCTTTGGCTTCCTAGACCACGGGATGCTATTTGAGGAAGGACTGCTAGGCAGAGATGGTGTTCACCTTTCGAGGAGGGGAAAGACCCTATTTGGACACAGACTGGCTAACCTAGTGAGGAGGGCTTTAAACTAGGTTCGACGGGGACAGGTGAGCAAAGCCCGCAGGTAAGTGGGGAACATGGAGACCTGGGAGATGGGTCGGAGACGAGAGGGAGTGTGGGCTATATTGGCAGAGAGAAAGGAGGGTCAGGACAAAACCGGGAGGAAAGATCAAACCAGTATCTTAGATGCCTATATACAAATGCGAGAAGTATGGGTAATAAGCAGGAAGAACTGGAAGTGCTAATAAATAAATACAACTATGACATTGTTGGCATCACTGAAACTTGGTGGGATAATACACATGATTGGAATGTTGGTGTGGATGGATACAGCTTGCTCAGGAAGGATAGACAGGGGAAAAAGGGAGGAGGTGTTGCCTTATATATTAAAAATGTACACACTTGGACTGAGGTAGAGATGGACATAGGAGACGGAAGTGTTGAGAGTCTCTGGGTTAGGCTAAAAGGGGTAAAAAACAAGGGTGATGTCATGCTAGGAGTCTACTACAGGCCACCTAACCAGGTGGAAGAGGTGGATGAGGCTTTTTTTAAACAACTAACAAAATCATCCAAAGCCCAAGATTTGGTGGTGATGGGGGACTTCAACTATCCGGATATATGTTGGGAAAATAACACAGCGGGGCACAGACTATCCAACAAATTCTTGGACTGCATTGCAGACAACTTTTTATTTCAGAAGGTTGAAAAAGCTACTAGGGGGGAAGCTGTTCTAGACTTGATTTTAACAAATAGGGAGGAACTCGTTGAGAATTTGAAAGTAGAAGGCAGCTTGGGTGAAAGTGATCATGAAATCATAGAGTTTGCAATTCTAAGGAAGGGTAGAAGGGAGAACAGCAAAATAGAGACAATGGATTTCAGGAAGGCGGATTTTGGTAAGCTCAGAGAGCTGATAGGTAAGGTCCCTGAGGAGAGCTGGCAGTTTTTCAAAGGGACACTATTAAGGGCCCAAAAGCAAGCTATTCCGCTGGTTAGGAAAGATAGAAAATGTGGCAAACAACACAGGAATGCAGGGGCAAGATTAGAAAGGCAAAGGCACAAAATGAGCTCAAACTAGCTAAGGGAATAAAGGGGAACAAGAAGACTTTTTATCAATACATTAGAAGCAAGAGGAAGACCAAAGACAGGGTAGGCCCACTGCTTAGTGAAGAGGGAGAAACAGTAACAGGAAACGTGGAAATGGCAGAGATGCTTAATGACTTCTTTGTTTCGGTCTTCACCGAGAAGTCTGAAGGAATGCCTATCCTAGTGAATGCTAATGGGAAGGGGGTAGGTTTAGCAGATAAAATAAAAAAAGATCAAGTTAAAAATCACTTAGAAAAGTTAGATGCCTGCAAGTCACCAGGGCCTGATGAAATGCATCCTAGAATACTCAAGGAGCTAATAGAGGAGGTATCTGAGCCTCTAGCTATTATCTTTGGAAAATCATGGGAGACGGGAGAGATTCCAGAAGACTGGAAAAGGGCAAATATAGTGCCCATCTATAAAAAAGGAAATAAAAACAACCCAGGAAACTACAGAC
>NW_020674012.1:0-302 GCF_002925995.2 Terrapene triunguis | reverse complement strand
GATAGGATAACGAGTCTTGTGGATAAGGGAGAAGCTGTGGATGTGGTATACCTAGACTTTAGTAAGGCATTTGATACGGTCTCGCATGATATTCTTATCGACAAACTAGGCAAATACAATTTAGATGGGGCTACTATAAGGTGGGTGCATAACTGGCTGGATAACCGTACTCAGAGAGTTGTTATTAATGGTTCCCAATCCTGCTGGAAAGGCATAACGAGTGGGGTTCCGCAGGGGTCTGTTTTGGGACCGGCTCTGTTCAATATCTTCATTAACGACTTAGATATTGGCATAGAAAGTAC
>NW_020674011.1:383-1681 GCF_002925995.2 Terrapene triunguis | reverse complement strand
ATCTCACATGAAAGACAACGCTTGTAGCCAATCCTATAATAAACTAAAGATGTATTAACTAGGAAAAAGAAATGAGTTATTTACAAGGTTAAAGCAGGTAAACATACACACGCTGAGCTACAGTCTTAGATTTCAAAAAGTAATAGAAGCGGATGTAATGTGCTGTATATGTCCTTTAGGGCAATAACCCAAGCTAAAGAGCGAGGGATCCTTTGCTTATGCTTAGAAATCTTGCCCTCTCCCTGAAGTCCATGCAGCATAGGGATAACAATGTCTTCTTGAAAGGGACTTTTATTCTCTTCCCCCAGAGCTCAAGCTGAGGGGATGAGTGTTTGTGCAGGTCTGTGCTTGATGGATACAGGAGAAGCAATCAGCAAAGTCTTTTGTCCAGTGATGTTCCACAGTGGCTTGTCTGGTATCTATGGGCCTTCTTTTGTTGGAGAGGAGATGACATCTCTTGTGGTATACTAGTATTTCATACTTGGTAATGCTTCTCTCCTGAGTGTGCGGGTTTACAGTTTTAGAGCAAACACTTAAATGTTACCTAATAACATGCAGTACAGATGTAATAAATGAGAGTAATATATGCAACATCCTACAAGCATTTCATAAAGTCTAAACACTAAGCGCATTCTTATAACTAGGGCCCTACCAAATTCACGGCCATGAAAAATGCGTCGTGGACCATGAAATCCCGTCTCCCCCCATGAAATCTGGTCTTCTGTGTGCTTTTACCCTATACTAGACAGATTTCACAGGGGAGACCAATGTTTCTCAAATTAGGGGTCCTGACCCAAAAGCAGGGGCGGCTCTAGGCACCAGCAAAGCAAGCACGTGCTTGGGGCAGCCCATTTGCAGGGGTGGCAGGGATCCAGCATGGGAGCTGAGAACCAACAGGGGGCTCTGGGAGCTGTAGTTCCTTGGTTAGCTCCCTGCCTATAGAGCCAGCCCTGGAGCAGGGAAAGAACTACATTTCCCAGCATTCCCTTGGCCACTACCAACAGGAAAAAAGGGGAGGGAGTGAGGAAGCTGAGACCTCATTCTGCAGCTTGCTGTGAATGGAGAGCTGCACTGTGAGTAGGGATTCCATATTTTAACATTCAAAAAATAGGACACTCCACGGGGAGGGAAGGTAGCCCCACCCTGCCCCCATCCATTCCCTCCGACTGCCCCCCCCAGAAACCCCAACCCATCCAACCCCCCTGCTCCCTGTCCCCTGATCACCCCGTCCCGGGACCCCTGCCCCAACTGCCCCCCGGGACCCCACCCCCTATCTAAGCCCCACTGGTCCTTGTCCC
>NW_020674011.1:0-283 GCF_002925995.2 Terrapene triunguis | reverse complement strand
TCACCCCCTACCTGTCCCCTGACAAACCCCTGGGACTCCCATGCCTACCCAACTGCTGCCTGTCCCCTGACTGCCCCCTCCAAACCCCTGACCCATCTAACCCCCCCTGCTCCCTGTCCCTTGACTGCCCTCCTAGAACCCTCTACCCCTTCTCCAACCCCCCAGCCCCTTTACCGTGCCACTCAGACCAGCGTGTCTGGCTTTGCGCAGCGCCAGACACGCTGCTGCATACATGCTGCTGTGCGACCCTGCGGAGCCACAGGCGCCCCCCCCCCCCAGCACC
>NW_020674010.1:1005-1251 GCF_002925995.2 Terrapene triunguis | reverse complement strand
GGTCATCAAGGAAAAATTTGGAGTCAGTTGGGGTCATCTAGGGTCACTGAAACTCAATCTACAAGCAGTAGGGGGTCATGAAAGGGTCATGAGGTCATATGCGGACAGGTAGCATAAGCCTCTGATTAAGTGGGGGTCATACGGGGTCATCAAGTTAAAATTTGAAGGCAGTTGGGGTCATATAGGGTCACAGAATCTCAATGTACAAGCAATTGGGGTCATGAAGGGGTCAGTGAGGGTTGGAAT
>NW_020674010.1:0-905 GCF_002925995.2 Terrapene triunguis | reverse complement strand
ATCTAGGGTCACTGAAACTGAATTTACAAGCAGTAGGAGGGTCATGAAGGGGTCATTAGGTCATATGAGGACAAGTAACATAAGCCTCTGATTAAGTGGGGGTCACACGGGGTCATCAAGTTAAAATTTGAAGGGAGTTGGGGTCATCTAGTGTCACTGAAACTGAATTTACAAGCAGTAGAGGGGTAATGAAGGGGTCATCAGGTCATATGAGGACAAGTAGCATAAGCCTCTGATTAAGTGGGGGTCATACGGGGTCATCAAGTTAAAATTTGAAGGCAGTTGGGGTCATCTAGGGTCACTGAAACTGAGTTTACAAGCAGTATGAGGGTCATTAGGTCATATGAGGACAAGTAGCATACGCTTCTGATTAAGGGGGGGTCATACGGGGTCATCAAGGAAAAATTTGAAGGAAGTTGGGGTCATCTAGGGTCACAGAAAGTTCATTTCCAAGCAGTAGGGGGGGTCATGAAGGGGTCATGAGGTAATATGAGGACAAGTAGCATAAGCCTCTGATTAAGTGGGGGTCATACTGGGTCATCAAATTAAAATGTGGAGGCAGTTGGGGTCACCTAAGGTCACAGAATCTGAATGTACAAGCAATTGGGGTCATGAAGGGGTCAGTGAGGGTTGGAATGATGTCAGTAAGGTCGTATGAGGACAGATAGCATAATCCTCTGATTAAGGGGGGGTCATACGAGGTCATCAAGGAAACATTTGGAGTCAGTTGGGGTCATCTAGGGTCACTGAAACTCAATCTACAAGCAGTAGGGGGTCATGAAAGGGTCATGAGGTCATATGAGGACAAGTAGCATAAGCCTCTCATTAAGTGGGGGTCATACGGGGTCATCAAGTTAAAATTTGAAGGCAGTTGGGGTCATCTAGGGTCACAGTAACTGAATTTA
>NW_020674009.1:365-2541 GCF_002925995.2 Terrapene triunguis | reverse complement strand
GGGGGGGGGAGGGGAATTAGTTGGGTTTGTGCTGCATGTTAACCCTGAAACCGCAGCCCCTCCTTTTACATTGCAAACCCATTTTAAATGGCCAACCAAATGGGTGCTTGGTATGGGAAATGAGGGCAGTACTGTTTGAAACCATCCCCACATGTTAAGAAGGTTAAAAAAGCCCAAAGACTGTATGTCTTACCATGGCTGCCTGCAAGCTGAAATCTGTGTCCTGGCACTGCGTGAGTGATCTCTCACACCAAACCAGGAGACTCTCAATATAAGAGGAAAAATGCGACCTTGTAACGAAAGCACATGTGCTGTTTTATGTGAACAGCAAAATTTAACGTGAAAGAGTGTACCCATTGTTCTCTAAAATGTATCTTTTTTAACCACCTCTCCCCTTCTCCTCCACCAGCTGCAAATGTTTCTCCTTCACAGAGGCTACTGAAGATTCGAAACCGAAAGAGAAGGACACGTGATGAAATGTTACAGACTGCCTCCCACGCTTACAGAGCCCATCAGAATGCGTGGAGGCAGTCAATGGCTGATTTTAGAAAAGCCGAATATGACCGAGACGAGAGGTGGCGGGCTGAATCGCAGGCAGAAGAGCAGAAGTGGCGTGCTGAATCGCGGGCTGAAGATGAGAGGTGGCGTCAGCTTGCACACAGAAGGCAAGAGTCGATGCTCCGGCTGCTGGAGCATCAAACTGATATGCTGCAGCGTATGGTTGAGCTGCAGGAAAGCCAGCAGGAGCAGAGACCGCCGCTACAGCCCCTGTGTAACCAACAGCCATCCTCCCCAAGTCCCATTGCCTCCTCACCCAGACGCCCAAGAACACGGTGGGGGGGGCCTTCGGCCACCCACTCACTCCACCCTAGATGATTTCCATAGCAATAAGTTTTAAAGTTTTAAATTGCAGTGTGTCCTTTTCCTTCACTCCTCCCCCACCCATCCCGGGCTACCTTTCCAATTATCCCCCTAGTTGTGTGATGAATTAATAAAGAATGCATGAATGTGAAGTAACAATGACTTTATTGCCTCTGCAACTGGTGCTCGAAGGGGGGAGGGTAGGGGAGGGTGGGGTGGTTGGTTTACAGGGAAGTGGAGTTAACCGGGTGTGGGGGGGAGGTGCGGAGGGTTCATCAAGGAGAAATAAACAGAAGTTTCACTCCGTAGCCTGGCCAGTCACAAAACTGGTTTTCAAAGCTTCTCTGATGCGCACAGCGCCATGCTGTGCTGCTCTAACCGCCCTGGTGTCTGGCTGCGCGTAATCAGCGGCCAGGCGATTTGCCTCTACCTCCCACCCCGCCATAAATGTCTCCCCCTTACTCTCACAGATATTGTGGAGCGCACAGCAAGCAGCAATAACAATGGGGATATTCTTTTCGCTAAGGTCTGAGCAAGTCAGTAAGCTGCGTCAGCGCGCTTTTAAACGCCCAAATGCACATTCCACCACAATTCGGCACTTGCTCAGCCTGTAGTTGAACAGGTCCTGACTCCTGTCCAGGCTGCCTGTGTACGGCTTCATGAGCCATGGCATTAAGGGGTAGGCTGGGTCCCCAAGGATCACGATAGGCATTTCAACATCCCCAACGGTTATTTTCTGGTCCGGGAAGAAAGTCCCTTCCTCCAGCTTTCTAAACAGAGCAGACTGCCTGAAGACGCGAGCATCATGTACCCTTCTCGGCCAGCCCACATTGATGTCGGTGAAACGTCCCTTGTGATCCACCAGGGCTTGCAGCAGCATTGAAAAGTACCCGTTGCGGTTTATGTACTCGGTGGCTTGGTGCTCCGGTGCCAAGATAGGGATATGGGTTCCGTCTATCGCCCCACCACAGTTGTTGTCCCACAAACTTACACAGGATCGTTTTAGGGGTCAAGACAAAGATGCCACATTTATTATTAAACTGTAACTCTTAGCAAATACCTTAATGCTTATACACATACACTCACACACACACACACACCAAAATGTTCTGCAGCTGCTGGATAGTTACCAGTCCTGATTGTAGTTTGAGTTCGCAGCTTGGGATCGGAGCTCGTGGCAGCTAACTGGCCAGGAAAGCTGAGCACGAGGAGGAGCCGGGTCTCTGTCGGGCGCGCACCGATGCTCCTTGATGTTGATAGCAGAACATTACCCAAAGTCTCTCCTCTCACCCTTCCTTTTTTATAGGAGTTTAGT
>NW_020674009.1:0-265 GCF_002925995.2 Terrapene triunguis | reverse complement strand
TTTTTAGGGTGGATGCTTCTTGCTTGAGTTAGGGCTGTTGTTTAGTTCTTCAGCCATTGGTATTTGAACTTTAGCTCATCAGGACGGGCTGGTGCTGGAGGTTGATTCTATCACCCATGCATTCCTTATTTACACATCTCAACTAGACTAATAACATTACAGCAGGGTTTGCAACAATGAAGGTTGCAGCAAGCCCTTACAAAATGGAGTAAGCGTTTTAAAATGGGGTTTGAATTACAATATGGCACAGAAGTTACAATGTAGG
>NW_020674008.1:549-1808 GCF_002925995.2 Terrapene triunguis | reverse complement strand
TGGGTGGAAGTTTGTGGGGGCAGTGGAGGTGAGTGTGTGGGTGGGGGTGGGTGGAAGTTTGTGGGGGCAGTGCAGGTGAGGGTGGGGGTGGGTGGAAGTTTGTGGGGGCAGTGGAGGTGAGTGTGACTGTGTGTGGCGGGGCAGTCAGGAGGCCGGGGGTCCCGTCCTCAGTGTGAGCTGGAGCTGCCTGAGCAGGGCTGAGCTGAGGGGAGAGGAGCAGCCCAGGGAGCTCTGTCTCCCTTGGCCGTGGGGAGTGTCTGGGGAGAAGCGGATGCTCCGCCCCCCGTGAGCGCACCGGCCCCGGGTGCAGCGGGGGGACCGGGACCGAGCACAGCGACGCCCCGGGGCTGGGCGGCGATGTCGTGGGGCTGAAAGTGCCACTTAGACATGACCGGGCACCGCGGCTGAGCGCCCCGGGGCCCCCGAGCCGGGCAGTGCGGTGCGCCCCGGGGTGCGGGGGGCTGGACCAACCTCCGCGGGGGACAGGCACCCCGCTCTGCCACGGCCCCATCCCTGCTCTGGCCCAATCCCGCCCCGGCCCGCCCCCAGCCCCGCCTAGCTCTGCCCCTGCCCCGCCTCCAGGCCAGTCCCTGCTCCGACCCCGCTCCCAGCGTCGCCCCGCTCGGCCCCCGCCCCTAGTCCCTCCCCTGCTCCGCCCCCAGTCCCTCCCCTGCTCCGCCCCGCCCCCAGCCCCGACCCGCTCTGCCCCGGCCCCGCCCCAGCCCTGCCTCCCCCGGGGGCTTGGCCTCTGCCCTGATCGCTCTGCCCCACCCCCCGGCCGCCACATGCCCCGCCCACTGCGACCTCCTTTCGCCTCCCTAGCGCCCCTGCCCCTGAAACTCCTCTACCCAGGCCGAGGCCGGAAGCGGAAGTGTGTGCGGAGCTCAGGAAAGCCATTAGGAGAAGGTCAGAGGCGCCAGAGGGTGTGGCGGGGCCGTTATGCGCGGCTCCTGCCAGCCCCGGTGCATTGTGGGATTCCTCCTCTCTCCCAGCGAGTGTCTGCTGTTCTCAGTCACGTGTCGCCCTCGCGCCTCCGCGCGCTACAAGGAGCCCGGCCCCGCCCCCGCGCCTGAGTCTGCGCCCGTGGGGCCCCCTCAGCCACCCCATCTCCTCCCCGACCCGCTCCCTACTCCCTAGAGCAGGCCTGCACGACATACGGCTCACTCTGAAGCCTGGGAGGGAGGGGGAGCAGCGGCGCGCGAATCAGCTGTTTCGCGCGCCGCGGCCGCTCGGGGTCTCCCCCTCCCTCCCAGGCTCTC
>NW_020674008.1:0-449 GCF_002925995.2 Terrapene triunguis | reverse complement strand
ACCCCCACACTCACCTCCACTGCCCCCACAAACTTCCACCCACACACACTCCCAACTCACACTCACCTCCACTGCCCCCACAAACTTCCGCCCCCCCACACACTCACCTCCACTGCGCCCCATAAACTTCCACCCACACACTCACAGTCCTCCCCCACTCCCCAACACACCCATACATACTCTCCCCCAACACACACGCACACACATTCCACTCCCCCCACAACCTCCCTTCCCCATGCACACACACACTGCTGTGGACTGTAGTGTCACTGTTCAGCAATGTCAGTTGGTCGTGTTACCATGCTGGACCCTCTCCAATTTCTCCACATCTTCCTTGAAATGTAGTGCCCAGAACTGGACACAATACTCCAGTTGAGGCCTAACCAGCGCAGAGTAGAGCGCAAGAATGACTTCTCATGTTTTGCTCACAACACACCTGTTAATGCATC
>NW_020674007.1:213-11696 GCF_002925995.2 Terrapene triunguis | reverse complement strand
GTGAAGCACTGGAATGCGTTACCTAGGGAGGTGGTGGAGTCTCCTTCCTTGGAGGTTTTTAAGGCCCGGCTTGACAAAGCCCTGGCTGGGATGATTTAGTTGGGAATTGGTCCTGCTTTGAGCAGGGGGTTGGACTAGATGACCTCCTGAGGTCCCTTCCAACCCTGATATTCTATGATTCTATGATTAAATAAAGACTGGGAATGGCTGAGCCATTACAAACATTGAATCTATCTCCCCTTGTAAGTATTTTCACACTTGCTTCTTATCAAACTGTCTGTACTGAGCCATCTTGATTATCACTTCAAAAGTTTTTTTTTCTCTTACTTAATTGGCCTCTCAGAGTTGGTAAGACAACTCCCACCTGTTCATGCTCTCTGTATGTGTGTGTATATATATCTCCTCAATATATGTTTCACTCTATATGCATCCGAAGAAGTGGGTTGTAGCCCACGAAAGCTTATGCTCTAATAAATTTGTTAGTCTCTAAGGTGCCACAAGTACTCCTGTTCTTTTTGCGGATACAGACTAACACAGCTGCTACTCTGAAATTTGGAGTGGGTAAATCTACTGTGGGGGCTGCTGTAATCCAAGTAGCCAACGCAATCAAAGAGGTTCTGGTATCAAGGGTAGTGACTCTGGGAAACGTTCAGGTCATAGTGGATGGCTTTGCTGCAATGGGATTCCCTAACTGTGGTGGGGCGACAGACAGAACCCATATCCCTATCTTGGCACCAGAGCACCAAGCCAGCAAGTACATAAACCGCAAGGGGTACTTTTCAATGCTGCTGCAAGCACGGGTGGATCACAAGGGACGTTTCACTAACATCAACGTGGGATGGCCAGGAAAGGTACATGATGCTCGCATCTTCAGGAACTCTGGTCTGTTTCAAAAGCTGCAGGAAGGGACTTTCTTCCCAGACCAGAAAATAACCGTTGGGGATGTTGAAATGCCTATAGTTATCCTTGGGGACCCAGCCTACCCCTTAATGCCATGGCTCATGAAGCCATACACAGGCAGTCTGGACAGTTATCCAGGCCTGTTCAACTATACGCTGAGAAAGTGCCGAATGGTGGTAGAATGTGCATTTGGACATTTAAAAGCGCGCTGGTGCAGTTTACTGACTCGGATAGACCTCAGCGAAACCAATATTCCCATTGTTAATACTGCTTGCTGTGCACTCCACAATATCTGTGAGAGTAAGGGGGAGACATTTATGGTGGGGTGGGAGGTTGAGGCAAATTGCGTGGCTGCTGATTACGCGCAGCCAGACACCAGGGTGGTTAGAAGAGCACAGCAGGGCACGGTGCATATCAGAGAAGTTTTGAAAACCAGTTTCATGACTGGTCAGGCTACGGTGTGAAAGTTCTGTTTGATTCTCTTTGATGACCCCCCCCCCCCCGGTTCACTCTACTTCTGTGTAAGCTAGCCACCCTCCCCTCCCCCCTTCAATCACCGCTTGCAGAGGCAATAAAGTCATTGTTACTTCACATTCATGCATTCTTTATTAATTTATCACACAAATAGGGGGATAACTGCCAAGGTAGCCCGGGAGGGGTGGAGGAGGAGGGAAGCGCCGGGTGGGGTGGAGGAGGAGATAAGGACAAGGACATACTGCACTTTAAAACTTTACAACTTATTGAAGGCAAGCCTTCTGTTGCTTGGGCAATCCTCTGGGGTGGAGTGGCTGGGTGGCCAGAAGCCCCCCCCCACCGCGTTCTTGGGTATCTGGGTGAGGAGGCAATGGAACTTGGGGAGGAGGGCTGTTGGTTACACAGGGGCTGTAGCGGCGGTCTGTGCTCCTGCTGCCTTTCCTGCAGCTCAGCCATACACTGGAGCATATCAGTTTGATGCTCCAGCAGCCGGAGCATCGACTCTTGCCTTCTGTCAGCAAGCTGACACCACCTATCCTCTTCAGCCTGCCACTTGCTCTCTTCAGCCCACGATTCAGCCCGCCACCTCTCCTCGCATTCATATTGTGCTTTCCTGCACTCTGACATTGTCTGCCTCCACGCATTCTGCTGTGCTTTGTCAGCGTGGGAGGACATCTGGAGCTCCAAGAACATGTCATCCCGAGTGCGCCTTTTTCACCTTCTAATCTTCACTAGCCTCTGCGAAGGAGAAACATTTGCAGCTGGTGGAAGAAAAGGGAGAGGTGGTAGTTAAAAAGACACATTTTAGAGAACAATAGGTACACTCTTTCATGTTAAATCTTGCTGTTCACAATACACAGCACATGTGTTTTCATTAAAAGGTCGCATTTTGCCTCTTATATTGAGGGCCTGCCGGTTTGGTGTGAGAGATCACTCACGCAGTGCCAGGCAGCAGAATTCGGCTTGCTGGCAGCCATGGTAAGCCACAGTCTTTTGGCTTTTTTAACCTTCATAACATGTGGGAATGGTTTCAAACAGCAGCACCCTCATTTCCCATACCAAGCGGCCGTTGGGTTGGCCATTTAAAATGGGTTTGCAATTTAAAAGTGTTGAGATGAGTTCCTGTCTGCATCCTGTAAAACTTGCCCATACCATGTGCAGGCAGGGAGAGGAGAAAGAAAAATGAATCCTGTGTATCCTGTGTACACCCGTAACTGAGCCTGATCACCTCGAAGCTTCTCTCTCAGCTCATGTGTTTCAGACAGAGTTTCTACGTTTGCCGGTCGTTATGCGTTGGTTTGCATTTGTAAGTATCAGTTATTACTAAATGCTGCATCTTTGTTTATAAATATTGTTAGTAGATATTTTAGTCATTGTGTGTTTTAAGTTTCATTAACTATTAGCTAATCAAACGCTGCTCCCTTACCCCTTGTAATTATCCCCAATAAAACTTTAAATTGATTAATTTTAGTTGTGTGTGTGTATGTGTGTCTGCAGTTTGCATTGTGACCCATACTCTCCTTGCATCCCTTACCAATATAGTCTATTGCCACGTGCAGCCTGGTAAATAACAGGCCTGCATTTTCTTTCGCCCCTGCGTGCCCGTGGCAATCCACAAAAAGGAGGGGCTGCGGTTTCCGGGTTAACGTGCAGCACAAACCAACTAACCCCCCACCCCTACCCCCCACACCCAATTCTCTGGGATGATCACTAACAGCGGGGAACATTTTTGTTCAGCAGAGCAGGAACGGGCACCTCTGAACGTCTCCTTAATAAAATCGCCCCATTTCAACCAGGTGACCGTGAATGATATCACTCTCCTGAGGATAACAAAGAGAGATAAGGAATGGATGTTGTCTGCATGCCAGCAAACACCGGGACCATACGCTGCCATGCTTTGTTATGCAATGATTCCAGACTACGTGCTACTGGCCTGGTGTGGTAAAGTGTCCTACCATGGAGGACGGAATAAGGCAGCCCTCCCCAGAAACCTTTTGCAAAGGCTTTGGGAGTACGTCAAGGAGAGCTTTCTGGAGATGTCCCTGGAGGATTTCCGCTCCCTCCCCATACACATTAACAGACTTTTCCAGTAGCTGTACTGGCCGTGAATGCCAGGGCAAATTAATCATTCAACACGCTTGCTTTTAAACCATGTGTAATATTTACAAAGTACACTCACCAGAGGTCCCCTGTGTGCCCTCAGGGTCTGGGAGCACACCTTGGGTGGGTTCGGGGGTTACTGGTTCCAGGTCCAGGGTGAAAAACATATCCTGGCTGTTGGGGAAACCGGTGTCTCCGCTTCCTTGCTGTGAACTATCTTCAATGTCTTCATCATCATCTTCCTAGTCCCCAAAACCCGCTTCTGTGTTTCGTGATTCTCCATTGATGGAGTCAAAGCACACGGTTGGGGTAGTGGTGGCTGCACCCCCTAGCATGGCATGCAGTTCAGCGTGGAAGCGGCATGTCTGCGGCTCTGCCCCGGACCTTCCGTTTGCCTCTCTGGTTTTGTGGTAGGCTTGCCTTAGCTCCTTAATTTTCACGCGGCACTGCTGTGCATCCCTGTTATGGCCTCTGTCCTTCATGCCCTTTGAGACTTTTTCTAATGTTTTGGCATTTCGTTTACTGCTACGGAGTTCAGCTAGCACTGATTCATCTCCCCATATGGCGAGCAGATCCCGTACCTCCCGTTCGGTCCATGCTGGAGCTCTTTTGCGATCCTGGGACTCGATCATGGTTACCTGTACTGATGAGCTCCGCGTGTTCACCTGGGCTCTCCACCACGCTGGGCAAACAGGAAATTCTAAATTTCGTGGGCCTTTTCCTGTCTACCTGGCCAGTGCATCTGAGTTGAGAGCGCTGTCCAGAGCGGTCACAATGGATCACTCTGAGATAGCTCCCGGAGGCCAATACCGTCGAAATGCATCCACACTACCCCAAATCCGACCCGGAAAGGCCGGTTTCAGCGCTAATCCCCTTGTTGGAGGTGGATTAAAGAAATCGATTTAAAGAGCCCATTAAGTCGAAAAAAAGGGCTTCATCGTGTGGATGGGTCCAGGCTTAAATCGAGTTAACGCTGCTAAATTCGACCTAAAATCGTAGTGTAGACCAGGCCTGAGTCTCTTTTCATAAGACAGGTTTTCCATTCCTCGGATCATCATAGTAGCCCTTCTCTGTACCTGTTCCAGTTTGAATTTATCCTTCTTAAACATGGGCCACCAGAACTGCACACAATATTCCAGATGAGGTCTCACCAGTGTCTTGTAGAATGGTACTAACACCTCCTTATCTTTACTGGAAATACCTCGCCTGATGCATCCCAAGACCACATTAACTTTTTTCACAGCCATATCACATTGGCAGCTCATAGTCATCCTGTGATCAACCAATACTCCGAGGTCATTCTCCTCCTCTGTTACTTCCAAGTGATGCATCCCCAGTTTATAACAAAAAATCTTGTTATTAATCCCTAAATGCATGACCTTGCACTTTTCACTATTAAATTTCATCCTAATACTATTACTCCAGTTTACAAGGTCATCCAGATCTTCCTGTAGGATATCCCGGTTCCTCTCTATATTGGCAATATCTCCCAGCTTTGTGTCATCCACAAACTTTATTAGCACACTCCCACTTTTTGTGCCAAGGTCAGTAATAAAAAGATTAAATAAGATTGGTCCCAAAACCGATCCCTGAGGAACTCCGCTAGTGACCTCCTTCCAGCCTGACAGTTCACCTTTCAGTATGACCCGCTGTAGTCTCCCCTTTAACCAGTTCCTTATCCACCTTTCAATTTTCATATTGATCCCCATCTTTTCCAATTTAGCTAATAATTCCCCATGTGGAACCGTATCAAATGCCGTACTGAAATCAAGGTAAATTAGATCCACTGCATTTCCTTTGTCTAAAAAATCTGTTACCTTCTCAAAGAAGGAGGTCAGGTTGGTTTGGCACAATCTACCTTTTGTAAAACCACGTTGAATTTTGTCTCAGTTACCTTTGACCTCAATGTCCGTAACTACTTTCTCCTTCAATTTTTTTCCCAAGACCTTGCATACTACAGATGTCAAACTAACAGGCCTGTAGTTACCTGGATCACTTTTTTTTCCCTTTCTTAAAAATAGGAACTATGTTAGCAATTCTCCAGTCATACGGTACAACCCCTGAGTTTACAGATTCATTAAAAATTCTTGCTAATGGGCTTGCAATTTCATGTGCCAATTCCTTTAATATTCTTGGATGAAGATTATCTCCTCCCCCCGATTTAGTCCCATTAAGGTGTTCGAGTTTGGCTTCTAACTCGGATGTGGTAATATCTACCTCCATATCCTCATTCCCATTTGTCATCCTGCCATTATCCCTAAGCTCCTCATTAGCCTCACTAAAGACTGAGGCAAAGTATTTTTTTAGATATTGGGCCATGCCTAAATTATCTGTAACCTCCACTCCATCCTCAGTGTTTAGCAGTCCCACTTCTTCTTTCTTTGTTTTCTTCTTATTTATATGGCTATAGAACCTTTTACTATTGGTTTTAATTCCCTTTGCAAGGTCCAACTCTACATGGCTTTTGGCCTTTCTCACTTTATCCCTATATGTTCTGACCTCAATAAGGTAGCTTTCCTTGCTGATCCCTCCCATCTTCCACTCCTTGTAGGCTTTCTGCTTTTCTTAATCACCTCTCCGAGATGCTTCCTCATCCAGCTTGGTCTACAACTCCTGCCTATGAATTTTTTCCCCTTTCTTGGGATGAAGGCTTCTGATAGTTTCTGCAACCTTGACTTGAAGTAATTCCAGGCCTCCTCTGCTCTTAGATACACAAGTTCCTCAGTCCAATCCACTTCCCTAACTAATTTCCTTAATTTTTTTTAAAGTTAGCCCTTTTGAAGTCAAAAACCCTAGTCACGGATCTATTTTTGTTTATCCTTCCATCTAGTTTGAACTGAATTAGCTCATGATCACTTGAACCAAGGTTGTCCCCTACAACCATTTCTTCTATGAGGTCCTCACTACTCACCAAAACCAAATCTAAAATGGCATCCCCTCTTGTTGGTTCAGCAATTACTTGGTGAAGAAATCCATCAGCTATCGCATCCAGGAAAATCTGAGCCCTATTATTATTACTAGCACTTGTCTTCCACTCTATATCTGGGAAGTTAAAGTCTCCCATGATCACACAATTCTCATTAGTGTTTACTTCATTAAAAACATTAAAGAGGTCTCTATCCATATCCAGATCAGATCCCGGCGGTCTGTGGCACACCCCAAGCACTATCCCAAGGGAGGCTCTAGTAGCTTTCTTCCCCAATGTGATTTTTGCCCAGACAGACTCTGTCTTATCCATTCCATCCCTTCTTATTTCTTTACAGTCTATCTCATCACTGATATACAATGCTACTCCACCACCTTTGCCTTTATTTCTATCTTTCCTAAACAGCACATACCCTTCAATACCTGTACTCCAGTCATGACTACTATTCCACCATGTTTCTGTTATCCCTATAATATCTGGTTCCACTTCCTGCACCAGTAGCTCTAGTTCCTCCATTTTGTTACCTAGGCACCTTCCATTAGTGTACAAACATCTTAATTTTTGCTATTTGGATTCTCTCACATTCTTTACCCGATTAGGCACATACATTCCTCCCCCAGTATCACCTATTAGACTGGTATCTACACTACCCTTCCTCCTTATGTCCATTCTCTTACCCACGGCTGTATCCTTTCTTACTTCATTTTCTTCCCTCTCAATGTTAAAATCCGGCATGGAGATTACCTGGACATCTCCCAACCATCTCCCCCCAATTCCTAGTTTAAAGCTCTCTTAATCAGTTGTGCCAGCCTCCATCCTAGAAGTCTATTTCCCTCCTTACTCAGGTGAAGTCCATCCCAAGAGAACAGTCCTCTGTCCATGAATGCTTCCCAGTGGCCATACATTCCAAAACCCTCCTTATAGCACCACTGCCTGAGCCATCTGTTGATTGCCATAATCTTGTCACACCTTTGTTGCCCTTCTCTAGGAACAGGCAGAATCCCACTGAAGATCACCTGAGCCTCGATTTCCTTAAGCGACTTCCCCAGCCTGGCATAGTCTCCCTTGATACGTTCCAGTGAGAATCTAGCCGTAACATTTGTTCCCACATGAAGGACAATCAGTGGATTCTTTCCCGCTCCCGTTAGGATCCTTTTCAGCCTCAGGTCCACATCCTGTATCTTAGCACCCGGCAGACAGCACCCCCTTCTCTTCTCTGGATCAGCTCTGGTTACAGGCCTGTCTATTCTTCTCAGTAAGGAGTCCCCAATCACGTAGACCTGCCTTTTCCTGGTGATGGTGCGATTCTCCGGTCTATCCCCGTTCCCTCTGGCTGCAAGTCCTCTCGATTCCTATTGTCCTTTGCAATCCTCCGCAACCCATCCCGTATCCTCCTGGCGCTCATATTTGGTGTTGTTATCTCCATTGACTCTCTCGGTTTTCCTATAGGACTAGCTGCTCTTCTCTTCTTCCTTGCCCTCTCACCTTCAGTGACCACCTGCTGTGCCCCTTCTTCATTTTCCAACTCCGCAAACCTGTTCCTGAGCTCTATTTCTCCTTCACTAGCCCATCTTTTCTTCTGCCTGGTTCTCTTAGTGTCATGCTTCCACTGTCCACTTTCCTCACCCAGCAGTCTCCCCTCAGAGTTCTTTGGTCCTGCTTCCATCTGCAAGTCTGAGCTTTTCCCTTCAGCCTCCTCATGTCTTTGCTCCATCATCCACTCAAATCTCCTTCTAAACTCAACCAGAGTTTCCACCTGCATCTCCAATCCTTTTCTTCCATCAGCTCTATCAGGCAGCACTTCATGCAGATGAAACTCTTTTCAAGTACCCCCTCCAGGATCACGTACATGCCGCAGCTTCCACATATAGTCATCTTCATTGTGTCTTCCACTGCTTGGGTCACTACCACTGCTGCCTCTATATCTGTCATAGCCTTCTCACCTAAGTCCTCTTAGTCTGGGAAACACAAACCAAACCACCACCATCAACAGCAACACAAACCCCCAATGAGCACCAAAACACTGCTAGACCACCACACACTCCTTTCACTAGCCTGGCTCTCTTAGTCTTCCCCTCAAACTGTTTACAGCTCTGTTTGCTTGCTCCTGTGCCGCTGCAGCTGTCTACATGCACTGCCTGACTGGCCCCCTAGTCAGAGCAGCCCCGCCCCCTAATCAGGGCTCAGCTTCTCTCCCAGCACACTGCCCCTACCAGCCTCTACAATTACAAATACAAATAGAAATATCTACAAATACCTTCTCATATTGACCATCAGTGGGAGCCGGGAACCTAATTCCATTAGACCTCTTTGAAACTCCAGGCCAGGAGCTATAATTCCGACCTAATCTAAAAGAGAGGATACATTTGCACACGTCTCTGATCCTAATTATCAAGGATTCTTTAATTTCCACGTCTTTTGGTCTCTGGACAAATATTCTTCTCTCACACAACATGAGCCAAAACCCACTAAAGACACTGGAAATATTTCCCTTCACCACACTTGATTTAAGATCAGTCCCTAGAAATTAATGGCTAGCTAAGTGACATCATTGACATGATGTCCTTATTTCTCCAGGGATATGAAAGTACAATCAGGGTCCAACCACCATGTTTTAGGCACTGCACAAACACTCAGTAAGGAGAAAGGTGACTCCTTCTATCGGAGACTCCATGAAATTAATTCAGATCACAAAGGGAAGGAGTTTGTCTCTCTTATAAGGAGGGGAATATGCAAATGGAGGTGATGGGTTCCTGTTTAAATCTGCCCCTCTCTCTGCCTAGGGTGCATCCGGAGAGACAATCCGCAGCCCCCTGGGTCTGTGCATTTACCAGCCGACTCTCCCCTCCAACACCAGGGAAAATGAGACTTTGGGTCTATGTAGTTCTCATTGTGGCAGCTCTGCAAGGTACTTTGTAAACTAAACAGACTGGAGATGCGGACGAATATTTTGTATTTACTATTTTGATACTAATGTTTGTATCGTGTCTTTATTCCCAGGTGCCTGGTCCCAGATCAACCTGGTGGAGTCTGGAGGGGGTGTGAAAAAGCCCGGAGACTCTCTCCGCCTCTCCTGCAAAGCCTCCGGGTTCACCTTCAGCGACTACGGGATGAACTGGGTCCGCTGGGCTTCAGGAAAGGGACTAGAATGGGTCGCTTATATAAGCAGGAGTGGGAGTGATATATACTACCTTGATTCAGTGAAAGGCCGGTTCACCATCTCCAGGGATAATTCCAAGAGTGAGCTGTATCTGCAAATGACCGGCCTGAAACCCGAGGACACCGCCCGCTATTACTGTGCGAGAGACACAGTGACACAGAAACCTATTGATGCTCCTGCAAAAACCCAGGCTGCAGAATCCGCACACACCACGTGGGGGCAGCAGCGACATAAACAACAGGGCTTTGGGTACAGAAATGGGACTCAAGGTGAGTAAATACAAACCTACCACAAGGGTTTAACCCTTTCATTCCCTAGCAATGTCACCAGTTTCTACACAAAGTCCCCCTGATCTTGTGGTGCAGACATCGCTCTCGCAGAGCTAAGAGGTGATTTACCCCTGTCAAGAACGGAGCATCCCCAGGTTTCTTCTTGGACAGAATCTCCTGATTCTTAACTTGTCCTTATTCGCAGATGCCCGGTCACAGGTGCTATTTACAGAGGGGATGTGAAAAAGCCTGGAGACTCTCTCCAACTGCCCTGCAAAACCCCGGGTTCACCTTCAGCAGCTACTGGTTGGACTGGGTCCCTCAGGCTTCCGGACAGAGATTCAAATGAGGCTCCGCCCTAGACAACTGTGGAAGCGGCACATATTATCTGATTCAGAGAAAGGGCAATTTACCATTTCCAAGGACAACTACAGAGACTTCCTGTATTTACACATCGGCATCTTCAGCTGCGCGGACACCACCGGGGATTGCTTTGAGAAACTCACTGTAATGAAAGTTCAAACAAAACCCTTCCCTCTGAGTGGGCGTTTTCCTTTTGGGGTGCCCAAGCTCTGCAAAATGTAGGGAGATTAAATGTGAGGACACATAGGAAACTGGGCACCTTATTTTCTCTCCTTTAGTAATGCCCCCCACCCCCACTATCGCATCCATCGTTCTCACCACTGAATAGGATGGTCTGAGTAGAATATTTAATCATTTGAACACAGCGGTATCTTTCTTCCTGTCACCAGGCTGGCGAGAATCTGCAGCTGCCTCTCTAACTCTGCAGGATTTATTCCCGGCTGATCTTGCAGTTCCAAACTTTACTAGCTTGCCACACGACTGGCATTGTGCATAATCTTGCAATTAATCTCACATTTCGGGTTTCTGGTGAAGAACCACACACACGCTCCTCTCAACAATGGGAGTTTGCTGCCCTAGACTTAGGGAGATGTAAATATAACCCCACTAACATTTGTAGACATAGAATGACAAAAAACAGAGAGTTAGGGTTATGGTTAGGGTTATGGATAAGGGTATGATTTGGGTAAAGGTTCACTTTAGGGTTGGGATTAGTGCTGTAATTAGGTTTAGGGTTAAGGGAAGGGTTCCATACATTTATTGCTATCAAACAACCCACAGGGGATTGTGACTCTGTACCTGCAAGGTGCTGAATGGGCTAAATAGCCTTTGATTTCAGCATGAGAGCTAAATATTTCAAGCATGTCCAGTCAGGCACTCAGACTCTTGTATGATTGGACCTTTTCTATAGGGGCCTGCTCCTTTAAATCCCCTCACCCACATAACTACCCTCATTTTGACTGCAAGAAGCCCACTCATCATTGAATTACCTTTAGAAACATGGGACTTTCAGCATTGCCAGTCCCAGCATCCCCCCTGGGGCTGCATCTAGCTCAAAAAATATAATCAGTATCACACCGCACTGTGCTGCAGAGTCACACAAGAAGGCGCTGTCTGAATACAACTTTCTGAGACCTAGCAGAAGAATTTCAAAATGACTGAAGGAAGGAACATCTCTTATAAGGAGGGTGTCAAGGCTGGATCCCCACTTTGAACTTTAGGGTTCAAATGTAGGGGCCTGCATAAAAACTTCTAAGCTTATCTACCAGCTTAGCTTTGGTCCGCTGCCACC
>NW_020674007.1:0-203 GCF_002925995.2 Terrapene triunguis | reverse complement strand
TGTAGGGGCCTGCATGAAAACTTCTAAGCTTATCTACCAGCTTAGCTCTGGTCCGCTGCCACCATCTCAAGAATTCCCTCCCTGGGAAGCCTTGAGAAACCTTTCACCAATTCCCTGGTGAACACAGATCCAAACCCCCTTGGATCTTAAAATAAAGAGAAATTAACCATCCCCCCTCCTTCCTCCCACCCTCCTTTCACCAA
>NW_020674006.1:708-1740 GCF_002925995.2 Terrapene triunguis | reverse complement strand
CACACTCATCCCCAGCTCCTTCCACACCCACCCATAATCATAAGAACAGCCAGACTGGGTCAGACCAAAGGTCCATCTAGCCCAGTATCCTGTCTGCCAACAGAGACCAATGCAAGGTGCTTCAGAGGCAGGGCTGGCTCTAGGTTTTTTGCCACCCCAAGCACCGAGAACAAAAAAAAAAAGCTCCGAGAG
The DNA here is from genome assembly GCF_002925995.2 of Terrapene triunguis. Taxonomy (NCBI): domain Eukaryota; kingdom Metazoa; phylum Chordata; order Testudines; family Emydidae; genus Terrapene; species Terrapene triunguis. The sequence continues at coordinate 1,548 of NW_020674006.1, read as the reverse complement.
CGCAACAGCCCCTGGTACTGTGCTGCCCCAAGCACGTCCTCTTTTGCTGGTGCCTAGAGCCAGCCCTGTTCAGAGGGAATGAACGGAACAGGTAATCATCAAGTGATCCATCCCATTGCCCATTCCCAGCTTCTGGCAAACAGAGGCTAGGGACACCATCCCTGCCCATCCTGGTTAATAGCTGTTGATGGACCTATCCTCCATGAACTTATCTAGCTCTTTTTTGAACCCTGTTACAGTCTTGGCCTTCTCGACATCCTCTGGCAAGGAGTTCCACAGGTTGACTGTGTGTGAAGAAATACTTCCTTTTGTTTGTTTTCAATCCACTGCCTATTAGTTTCATTTGGTGACCTCTGGTTCTTGTGTCATGAGGAGTAAATAACACTTCCTTATTCACTTTCTCCACACCAGTCATGATTTTACAGACCTCGATCATATCCCCCCTTAGTCGTCTCTTTTCCAAGCTGAAAAGTCCCAGTCTTATTGATCTCTCCTCATAGGGAAGGCGTTCCAACCCCTCATCATTTTTGTTGCCCTTTTCTGAACCTTTTCCAATTCCAATATATCTTTTTTGAGATGGGGCCACCACATCTGCACACAGTATTCAATATGGGGGTGTACTATGGATTTATCTAGAGCAGTGTTTCCAGGGCCGGCTCTAGGCACCAGCAAAACAAGCTGGTGCTTGGGGCGGCACATTTTTAGGGGCGGCATTCTGGCGCCGGCCATGCCGCCCCTAAAAATGTACCCCGGCCGCCCTAGCTCACCTCCGCTGCCGCTCGCGCGCCGCTACTGCCCTCCCTCCCAGGCTTGAGAGCCTGGGGGGAGGAGGCAGGGCTG
>NW_020674006.1:0-608 GCF_002925995.2 Terrapene triunguis | reverse complement strand
GGGGGGGGGCGGCCAAAATTGTTTTTGCTTTAGGCGGCAAAAATCCTAGAGCCGGCCCTGAGCGTTTCTCAAACTGGAGTCCGCGGACCCCTGGGGGTCTGCGAGGGATCTTCATGGTGTCCGCGGGTCCCGCTGACCAACTCTTCCCCCTCCCTCAACTCCTCCACCCGGAAGCGACTGCCAGCTTCCTGTGGCCCTAGGTGCCTGGGCAGCCAGTGAGGCTCCGCTCACGGCCCCTGCCCGAGTGCTGGCTCCGCAGCTCCCATTGGCCAGGAAGGGGCAGGGCAGGGGGTCCCCGAAAAATTTTAAATAAAAATGGGGGTCCTTGGGTTGCTAAAGTTTGAGAACTGCTGATCTAGAGGAAATACAATATTTCCTGTCTTATTATCTATCCCTTTCCTAATGATTCCTAATATTTGGTTTGCTTTCTGGATGTTTTACTCCTGGGGGAACTCTGCACCACTGCACATGCACAGAATTTATGTCCAGTAGCGATTTCTTTGCTTCCCTGCAAAAAAATGACTTTCTGATGAGAAAGCAACGGGAAGCCACAAGAGCGGCCATGTGACCCTCCCCAGCCATATGTTTCAGGTGCCCAGGGCAGCCGG
>NW_020674005.1:894-5571 GCF_002925995.2 Terrapene triunguis | reverse complement strand
AAATGTACCACTCTTGTATCTAAAACTAGAAATATAAAACATAACTCTGAGGGCCTATTGTAATTATGTAAAGTGTGGGCCATTAATGATGGTTTGGAATCTTGATGACTCCCATTAACAAGGACCATTGTCTGCAGATGACTGTGTTTACCTGTGAGTCTTCCTGTATATGTGTGTGCTGGCAAGTGAGTAATGAAGTCTTGCAGTGACATGTGATCATGTCACCTGAACTGGAATCCATCTTTAACCTGGTGCTTTTCCAGTGAGGGGGGGTGAAAACCCAGAGGGACAAAGGGTTCCCGCCTTATGCAAAAGATATATAAAGGGGTGGAAGAGAACAGAGAAGGAGAGGAGCCATCATGGAGAATCCCCTAGATAACACCTAAGCTGGAACAAGAGCTGTACCAGGGGAAAGAATTGTGCCCAGGCCTGGAAGGTGTCCAGTCTGAGAAAAACTTACTGAAGCATCTCTGAGGGTGAGATTATCTGTATTTAGTTTGATTAGGCATAGACTTGCGCATTTTATTTTATTTTGCTTGTGACTTACTTTGTTCTGTCTGTTACTACTTTGAACCACTTAAATCCTACTGTCTGTATTTAATAAAATCACTTTTTATTTAGTAATTTACTCAGAGTATGTATTAATACCTGGGGGAGCAAACAACTGTGCATATCTCTCTATCTGTGTTATAGAGGGCGAACAATTTATGAGTTTGCCCTGCATAAGCTTTATGCAGGGTAAAACGGATTTATCTGGGTTTAGACCCCATTGGGAGTTGGGCATCTGAGTGCTAAAGACAAGCACACTCCTGTGAGCTGTTTTTGGGTAAACTCGCAGCTTTGGGACAAGTAATTCAGACCCTGGGTCTGTGTTGGAGTCAGACAGGAGTGTCTGACTCAGCAAGACAGGGCGCTGGAGTCCTGAGCTGGCAGGGAAAACAGAAGCAGGGGTAGTCTTGGCACATCGGGTGGCAGCTCCCAAGGGGGTTTCTGTGATCCAACCCGTCACAGGCTACATCCGATGAAGTGGGCTGTAGCCCACAAAAGCTTATGCTCAAATAAATTTGTTAGTCTCTAAGGCAGGCCTGCACAACTCGTAAAGCGGCGAGGGCCATATTACTCCAAAGAAAATAGCCGAGGGCCGAAACCCCCCGGCCGTACTGAAACACGCCCCCCCCCCCAGCGCCACCCAGCCCTGCCAAACCCCATCGCCCCCCCAGCGCCGCCCAGCCCCCGTGTAAGCAAGCAGGACTCACCCCAGCGGCGCCTCCTGCTGGTCTTCTCGGGAATTAGCTCATCCAGCCGTTGGAGCGACCTCTGCAGGCCGGTGTCCCACTGCCGCTGGCTCTGTGTCCTTCCTGGACCCTGGTGCCCTTTGATCTGGGGTGCTGCCCCCTGGCAATACCCCCACACTCTGGCTCTTGGTCTCCTCTCGCTGGGGAACCCCCAATCCTCTAATCCCCACCTCACCTCAGTATAAGGCTACTGCCAGTCACTAACTACCCCCGCGCCCTGGGGTATATCAGCCACTCATCACAGGCAAGGTTGGGTTTGGACCTGCTGCCTCCCTCTATAGCTGGGCTGCCCCTCTGCAGCCCTGGTACTGGTCTTAGGCCCTTAGCTAGGTCCGCAGCTTGGGGGTTTTCCAGGCTGGAGTTTCCCAGCTCCTCTAGCCTTCCCCAGCCCTGCTCCACTCCCAGTACCCTGCTCAACTCCCTAGCAGCCAGACCCTTCTCTCTCTACAAGCAGAGAGAGACTTCCTCTGGGCCTCTGGCTCACAGCCTTTTTATACAGGCCAGCTGGGGCCTGATTGTGGCATGGCCCAGCTGAAGCGGCTTCCCCAATCAGCTCAGCTTTTCCCCTGCCACAGCCCTCCCCCAAGGCTGTTTTAAGCCCTTCAGGGCAGGAGCGGGGTAACCACCCTGCTACACCCCCCGAAACACATCCCCCACCCCAGCGCTGCCCGCACCGCGGAAACAAACCCTCCTTCCCCAGCGCCGCCCCGCCGAAACAGCTGTGGGCCGAAAAGGAAGGGGTTTTTTTGGGGGGGGGGGGAGGGTGTGATACTTTATTAAGAATTTTTCAATTAAAGCAAACAATTTTTTAAATTATTTTAATTTTTTTTATGAATCATGGAAAAATGAAAAACACCTGTTCCGTTGAAAGAAAACATTTGTACTTTTCATAATTATCTTGCAAATTTAATGAGAGATATTACATCTCTTTTCGGCAACAAGCTTGTCATATTCGGGGGTCATATTTGAAGTGGATATTTTCATAATGTCTTCCAAATGGTCGTCAGTCAGAGAAGAACGTTGCTTGTTTTTATTCATGTTCATGATGGAAAATGTTTGTTCACATATGTAAGTGCTTCCAAAAATGCTGAACGTTTTCAGTGCAACTTCAATAAGATTCTTGTATTTTTCATCGTCCAGACTTTTGTAGAAGTCCCACAGGCTGCTTTCTCTGTGCTTATTTCGGTAAACTGCCGAACATTGAAGTTCAATAACCTCCAACTGCAAATCTTGTGTCACTTCCTCTGGATCCACAGAAAAGGGATCTTCAATCAGCTTCAACTGGATGTCATCATCTTTAGACAAAGTAAATCTTCTGTCAAATTCTTCAATCAAAAGATTGATGTGCTTTGCGTATTTTTCTCCTAACTCAGCGTGTTTGTTCTGAGGGATATTCTGTGCACAAGTGGGAAAGTGACACATTTCACCTTTTGACAGCTGACTTCTGAAAAGTTTCAATTTCATTTTGAAAGCTTTCACTGCTGCACACATTTGAAATATAAGTTGATTTTTTCCCTGAAGTTGAATGTTGAGATCATTCAGGTGTGCTGTAATGTCACAAAAGAAAAAGAGATCTTGATTCCAGGACTCATTTTCAAGCTCCGGGAATTTTATTGGCCCATTTTCTAGGAATTTTGCTATCTCCTCTTTCAAAGCAACGAAACGCTGGAGCACTCTTCCTCGACTCAACCACCTCACTTCCGTATGGTAGATTAAGTCGCTGCACTCGGCGTCTTCCCCTTCAAGAAAGGCTCGAAATGTCCTATGTTTTAGTCCTCTAGAACGGATGAGGTTTACAATGGAAACTACCACTGACATTACATGCTCAAATTTTAAGACTTTGCTACACAAAACCTGCTGATGTATAATGCAGTGATGTTTGGTTATTTGTCTCCCAATAAATTCTTCAAGAAGAGTAACTGCTCCAACATTTTTTCCACACATAGCTGGAGCACCATCAGTACAAATGGCCACCAAGTTTGTGAAATCTACCCCCAACTTATCATTCATGCACTTTATCACTTCACTGGAGATATCTTTTCCAGTTGTGCGACCCATCATGGAGCACATGCCAACAAGTTCTTCAGTAATTTCAAAGTTTTTATCAATACCTCTAATAAAAATAAGAAGTTGGGCGGTGTCTTTTAAATCGGTGCTTTCATCCATAGCTAGGGAGTAAAAGCAGAATTCACTGACTCTCTGCTTTAACTGATCACTTAGATTAGTAGAAATGTCAGCTATTCTTCTCTGTACAGTCATGCGTGATAGACTGACATTCTCAAATATTCCCCTCTTTTCTGGACATAACTCAGATACAGCAATCAACATACACTTTTTTAAAAACTCGCCTTCTGGGAAGCATTTCCCAGCAGCAGCAATTTCCTTAGAAATTTGAAAGCTTACTTTAGTAACTGTATCATTCTCAGTGCTCACTTTCTTGAAAATTTGCTGTTCTCCACTAAGGTTTTTCACTAAACTGGCTGCTTTAATTATTTTTTCATTTGGGTTCAATTTGGCGAGATTGGGATGTTTAGTTTCAAAGTGCCGCCGAAGGTTGTATTCTTTCGGAACGGCTAACGTTTCGCGACACACAAGGCACAGTATTTTGTCTTTGGAAACAGTACATAAGTATTTATTTGTCCATTCAGTGTTGAAAACTCTGTGCTCTGATTCTATTTTTCTCTTTTTCTTTTCACTCATGGTAGCCATTATGAAGCTCAAGATTTTGTTGAATAAATTCACACACAAGGAAAACACTCAGTCACACACAAAGAGAAGAGATCTCTCACGGCGCGTGGCACACTAGCAAGGCACTGACAGTGTGTGGAAGCCTGTAGAGGGGGAAAGAAACGGCGCGCATAGGGTAACCAGATCACAGCAGTAGAATAGGACCCGCCCCCTCCCTGCTCAGCCCCACCATTACACCCCTCTTTAATCCCCAGGGGTCACTATATTACTGCACACAGCAGTACCAAAAATTAAAATACTGAAAATGGATGCCTCCTTCCAGCCACTGACTCGCCGCTCGCCTCCTCACCTCCCCCCAAGTATAAAGCCTCGCCGCCACTACCTGCCCACCCACCCTCTCAGTTCGTCATCCCCCCATGAAATAAGGGGAGGGGAAAATGGGCACAGTTTGAAGGGATTTTCTGGGGCTATGAACTAAGCCAGGGAGAGGAAAGGGGGGCAGTGTGAAAGGATTGGATGTGACTGTCCAGCACACAAACACAGGGGCCGCAGGGAGCCCGGGGCGGGGGGGATGGGGAGCAATGTGATAGGGTCCAGGGAGGGGTAAGGTCCCTGGACCAGGGAAGGGGGCAGCAGTCAGGCAGGGCAGGTGCAACACACACACACGCAGGGCCGCCCGGGGGGGGGGGGGGGG